>NC_138220.1:5000-10000 GCF_964194415.1 Vipera berus
TAACCCTAACCCTAACCCTAACCCTAACCCTAACCCTAACCCTAACCCTAACCCTAACCCTAACCCTAACCCTAACCCTAACCCTAACCCTAACCCTAACCCTAACCTCCTAACCCTAACCCTAACCCTAACCCTAACCCTAACCCTAACCCTAACCCTAACCCTAACCCTAACCCTAACCCTAACCCTAACCCTAACCCTAACCCTAACCCTAACCCTAACCCTAACCCTAACCCTAACCCTAACCCTAACCCTAACCCTAACCCTAACCCTAACCCTAACCCTAACCCTAACCCTAACCCTAACCCTAACCCTAACCCTAACCCTAACCCTAACCCTAACCCTAACCCTAACCCTAACCCTAACCCTAACCCTAACCCTAACCCTAACCCTAACCCTAACCCTAACCCTAACCCTAACCCTAACCCTAACCCTAACCCTAACCCTAACCCTAACCCTAACCCTAACCCTAACCCTAACCCTAACCCTAACCCTAACCCTAACCCTAACCCTAACCCTAACCCTAACCCTAACCCTAACCCTAACCCTAACCCTAACCCTAACCCTAACCCTAACCCTAACCCTAACCCTAACCCTAACCCTAACCCTAACCCTAACCCTAACCCTAACCCTAACCCTAACCCTAACCCTAACCCTAACCCTAACCCTAACCCTAACCCTAACCCTAACCCTAACCCTAACCCTAACCCTAACCCTAACCCTAACCCTAACCCTAACCCTAACCCTAACCCTAACCCTAACCCTAACCCTAACCCTAACCCTAACCCTAACCCTAACCCTAACCCTAACCCTAACCCTAACCCTAACCCTAACCCTAACCCTAACCCTAACCCTAACCCTAACCCTAACCCTAACCCTAACCCTAACCCTAACCCTAACCCTAACCCTAACCCTAACCCTAACCCTAACCCTAACCCTAACCCTAACCCTAACCCTAACCCTAACCCTAACCCTAACCCTAACCCTAACCCTAACCCTAACCCTAACCCTAACCCTAACCCTAACCCTAACCCTAACCCTAACCCTAACCCTAACCCTAACCCTAACCCTAACCCTAACCCTAACCCTAACCCTAACCCTAACCCTAACCCTAACCCTAACCCTAACCCTAACCCTAACCCTAACCCTAACCCTAACCCTAACCCTAACCCTAACCCTAACCCTAACCCTAACCCTAACCCTAACCCTAACCCTAACCCTAACCCTAACCCTAACCCTAACCCTAACCCTAACCCTAACCCTAACCCTAACCCTAACCCTAACCCTAACCCTAACCCTAACCCTAACCCTAACCCTAACCCTAACCCTAACCCTAACCCTAACCCTAACCCTAACCCTAACCCTAACCCTAACCCTAACCCTAACCCTAACCCTAACCCTAACCCTAACCCTAACCCTAACCCTAACCCTAACCCTAACCCTAACCCTAACCCTAACCCTAACCCTAACCCTAACCCTAACCCTAACCCTAACCCTAACCCTAACCCTAACCCTAACCCTAACCCTAACCCTAACCCTAACCCTAACCCTAACCCTAACCCTAACCCTAACCCTAACCCTAACCCTAACCCTAACCCTAACCCTAACCCTAACCCTAACCCTAACCCTAACCCTAACCCTAACCCTAACCCTAACCCTAACCCTAACCCTAACCCTAACCCTAACCCTAACCCTAACCCTAACCCTAACCCTAACCCTAACCCTAACCCTAACCCTAACCCTAACCCTAACCCTAACCCTAACCCTAACCCTAACCCTAACCCTAACCCTAACCCTAACCCTAACCCTAACCCTAACCCTAACCCTAACCCTAACCCTAACCCTAACCCTAACCCTAACCCTAACCCTAACCCTAACCCTAACCCTAACCCTAACCCTAACCCTAACCCTAACCCTAACCCTAACCCTAACCCTAACCCTAACCCTAACCCTAACCCTAACCTAACCCTAACCCTAACCCTAACCCTAACCCTAACCCTAACCCTAACCCTAACCCTAACCCTAACCCTAACCCTAACCCTAACCCTAACCCTAACCCTAACCCTAACCCTAACCCTAACCCTAACCCTAACCCTAACCCCTAACCCTAACCCTAACCCTAACCCTAACCCTAACCCTAACCCTAACCCTAACCCTAACCCTAACCCTAACCCTAACCCTAACCCTAACCCTAACCCTAACCCTAACCCTAACCCTAACCCTAACCCTAACCCTAACCCTAACCCTAACCCTAACCCTAACCCTAACCCTAACCCTAACCCTAACCCTAACCCTAACCCTAACCCTAACCCTAACCCTAACCCTAACCCTAACCCTAACCCTAACCCTAACCCTAACCCTAACCCTAACCCTAACCCTAACCCTAACCCTAACCCTAACCCTAACCCTAACCCTAACCCTAACCCTAACCCTAACCCTAACCCTAACCCTAACCCTAACCCTAACCCTAACCCTAACCCTAACCCTAACCCTAACCCTAACCCTAACCCTAACCCTAACCCTAACCCTAACCCTAACCCTAACCCTAACCCTAACCCTAACCCTAACCCTAACCCTAACCCTAACCCTAACCCTAACCCTAACCCTAACCCTAACCCTAACCCTAACCCTAACCCTAACCCTAACCCTAACCCTAACCCTAACCCTAACCCTAACCCTAACCCTAACCCTAACCCTAACCCTAACCCTAACCCTAACCCTAACCCTAACCCTAACCTAACCCTAACCCTAACCCTAACCCTAACCCTAACCCTAACCCTAACCCTAACCCTAACCCTAACCCTAACCCTAACCCTAACCCTAACCCTAACCCTAACCCTAACCCTAACCCTAACCCTAACCCTAACCCTAACCCTAACCCTAACCCTAACCCTAACCCTAACCCTAACCCTAACCCTAACCCTAACCCTAACCCTAACCCTAACCCTAACCCTAACCCTAACCCTAACCCTAACCCTAACCCTAACCCTAACCCTAACCCTAACCCTAACCCTAACCCTAACCCTAACCCTAACCTAACCCTAACCCTAACCCTAACCCTAACCCTAACCCTAACCCTAACCCTAACCCTAACCCTAACCCTAACCCTAACCCTAACCCTAACCCTAACCCTAACCCTAACCCTAACCCTAACCCTAACCCTAACCCTAACCCTAACCCTAACCCTAACCCTAACCCTAACCCTAACCCTAACCCTAACCCTAACCCTAACCCTAACCCTAACCCTAACCCTAACCCTAACCCTAACCCTAACCCTAACCCTAACCCTAACCCTAACCCTAACCCTAACCCTAACCCTAACCCTAACCCTAACCCTAACCCTAACCCTAACCCAACCCTAACCCTAACCCTAACCCTAACCCTAACCCTAACCCTAACCCTAACCCTAACCCTAACCCTAACCCTAACCCTAACCCTAACCCTAACCCTAACCCTAACCCTAACCCTAACCCTAACCCTAACCCTAACCCTAACCCTAACCCTAACCCTAACCCTAACCCTAACCCTAACCCTAACCCTAACCCTAACCCTAACCCTAACCCTAACCCTAACCCTAACCCTAACCCTAACCCTAACCCTAACCCTAACCCTAACCCTAACCCTAACCCTAACCCTAACCCTAACCCTAACCCTAACCCTAACCCTAACCCTAACCCTAACCCTAACCCTAACCCTAACCCTAACCCTAACCCTAACCCTAACCCTAACCCTAACCCTAACCCTAACCCTAACCCCTAACCCTAACCCTAACCCTAACCCTAACCCTAACCCTAACCCTAACCCTAACCCTAACCCTAACCCTAACCCTAACCCTAACCCTAACCCTAACCCTAACCCTAACCCTAACCCTAACCCTAACCCTAACCCTAACCCTAACCCTAACCCTAACCCTAACCCTAACCCTAACCCTAACCCTAACCCTAACCCTAACCCTAACCCTAACCCTAACCCTAACCCTAACCCTAACCCTAACCCTAACCCTAACCCTAACCCTAACCCTAACCCTAACCCTAACCCTAACCCTAACCCTAACCCTAACCCTAACCCTAACCCTAACCCTAACCCTAACCCTAACCCTAACCCTAACCCTAACCCTAACCCTAACCCTAACCCTAACCCTAACCCTAACCCTAACCCTAACCCTAACCCTAACCCTAACCCTAACCCTAACCCTAACCCTAACCCTAACCCTAACCCTAACCCTAACCCTAACCCTAACCCTAACCCTAACCCTAACCCTAACCCTAACCCTAACCCTAACCCTAACCCTAACCCTAACCCTAACCCTAACCCTAACCCTAACCCTAACCCTAACCCTAACCCTAACCCTAACCCTAACCCTAACCCTAACCCTAACCCTAACCCTAACCCTAACCCTAACCCTAACCCTAACCCTAACCCTAACCCTAACCCTAACCCTAACCCTAACCCTAACCCTAACCCTAACCCTAACCCTAACCCTAACCCTAACCCTAACCCTAACCCTAACCCTAACCCTAACCCTAACCCTAACCCTAACCCTAACCCTAACCCTAACCCTAACCCTAACCCTAACCCTAACCCTAACCCTAACCCTAACCCTAACCCTAACCCTAACCCTAACCCTAACCCTAACCCTAACCCTAACCCTAACCCTAACCCTAACCCTAACCCTAACCCTAACCCTAACCCTAACCCTAACCCTAACCCTAACCCTAACCCTAACCCTAACCCTAACCCTAACCCTAACCCTAACCCTAACCCTAACCCTAACCCTAACCCTAACCCTAACCCTAACCCTAACCCTAACCCTAACCCTAACCCTAACCCTAACCCTAACCCTAACCCTAACCCTAACCCTAACCCTAACCCTAACCCTAACCCTAACCCTAACCCTAACCCTAACCCTAACCCTAACCCTAACCCTAACCCTAACCCTAACCCTAACCCTAACCCTAACCCTAACCCTAACCCTAACCCTAACCCTAACCCTAACCCTA
>NC_138220.1:12500-143007 GCF_964194415.1 Vipera berus
ACCATTAACCCCCATAAACCACCATTAACCCCCATAAACCACCATTGACCCCCATTAACTTCAATAACACCCATTAACCTTCATTAACCACCATTAACCCCCATAAACCACCATTGACCCCCATTAACCTTCATTAACCACCATTAACCCCCATAAACCACCATTGACCCCCATTAACTTCATTAACCCCCATTAACCTTGATTAACCCCCATAAACCACCATTGACCCCCATTAACCTTCATTAAAACCCATTAACCCCATTAACCTTCATTAGCCACCATTAACCCCCATAAACCACCATTGACCCCCATAAACCACCATTGACCCCCATTAACTTCATTAACCCCCATTAACCTTCATTAACCACCATTAAACCCCATAAACCACCATTAACCCCCATAAACCACCATTGACCCCCATTAACTGCACTAACCCCCATTAACCCCCATTAACCCCCATAAACCACCATTGACCCCCATTAACCTTCATTAAAACCCATTAGCCCCATTAACCTGCCTTAGCCACCATTAACCCCCATAAACCACCATTGACCCCCATAAACCACCATTCACCCCCATAAACCACCATTGACCCCCATTAACTGCACTAACTCCCATTAACCACCATTCAAGTTCAGTAACAACAATTAACCCCCATAAACCACCATTGACCCCCATAAACCACCATTGACCCCCATTAACCTTCATTAACCACCATTAACCCCCATAAACCACCATTAACCCCCATAAACCAACATTGACACCCATTAACCTTCATTAAACACCATTAACCCCCATAAACCACCATTAACCCCCATAAACCACCATTGACCCCCATTAACTGCAGTAACACCCATTAACCACCATTAACCACCATTGACCCCCATTAACTTCATTAACACACATTAACCCCATTAACCTTAATTAACCACCATTAACCCCCTTAAACCACCATTGACCCACATTAACTGCATTAACCACAATTAACACCCATTAACCCCCATTAATGCCCATAAACCACCATTGACTCCCATAAACCACTATTAAGTGCATTAACCCCCATTGACTCGCAATTTACTCCATTAAAACCCATTAACCACCATTAACAACCATTAACCCCCATTGACCACTATTAGTCCTATTAAACCCCATTAACAACAATTGACCATTATTAATCCATTAACTCCCATCAATAACAATTAACCCACATTAAACCCCATTAAGCACAATTGAAGTTGGGGGGGGGGAATGATTAAGAAGGACGGACCAAAAGGCCGTGGGGGACTGCAAATTTGAACGGACAGGAAGTCCGCCATGCTAAGAACGGAAGTAAGCGGGGAGGATAAAAAAGAACGGACCAAAAGGCCCTGGGGGACTGCAAATTTGACGGACAGGAAGTCCCCATGATGGGAACGGAAGCTGGAGGGATAATTAAGAAGGACGTACCAATAGGCCCTGGGGGACTGCAAATTTGACGGACAGGAAGTCGGCCATGATGGAAACGGAAGTTAGAGGGATGATAAAGAAGGACGGACCAGCAGGCCCTGGGGGACTGCAAATTTGACGGACAGGAAGTCTTTATGATGGGAACGGAAGTTGGAGGGATAATTAAAAAGAACGGACCAAAAGGCCCTGGGGGACTGCAAATTTGACGGACAGGAAGTCCCCATGATGGGAACGGAAGTTGAAGGGATAATTAAGAAGAACGTACCAATAGGCCCTGGGGGACTGCAAATTTCAACGGACAGGAAGTCCGCCATGATGGGAACGGAAGTTGGAGGGATAATTAAGAAGAACGTACCAATAGGGCCTGGGGGACTGCAAATTTGACCGGACAGGAAGTCCGCCATCCTGGTAACGGAAGTTAGGGGAATGATTAAGAAGAACGGAACGGAAGTCAGCCATGATGGAAAGGTAATTTTTCACAGGCCCAGGGGGACGGACAGGAAGTGCGCCATGCTCTGTGAAAGGGGACGCTCTGCCCTTTGTTGCTTCGCTTATCGGAGTCCCGATGCTAGGCAAAAGGCCTACGACGTCCTCAATGATAATTCTATGGGACGGAAAACCGTGCCCTCCTGTGGTAAAACCGGGTATTGCGGCCTCCGAAGGAAATAATCCTTTTTAAACGGCGTTTTGAGGTTATTACCTTTCTTTATTATTACCGCCTTATTAACATAAATAGGGGGACGGGTGACCCTTTTGCTGAGACACAGGCGCAGAATAAGAGGACCAAATATTGATAAGGTTTGATTAATAGAGAATAATAATCTTAAAACGCCACTTGAAAGGTTGATTTATTTTGGTGGCTGCTACGCCGGCGTATACCACAGGAGGGCACTGTTTTCCGTCCCTTAGCGATAGCGGCGTTGAGGCCTTCGAAAAGGTTTACCGTGGTCTCGGTGATAATGTTATGGGACGGAAAACTGCCATCCTGTCGTCAAAGCGGGAGTTGCGGCCGCGAAAATAAAAAAATATTTTTAGTAGCGTTTTAAATGGACGGTCTACTAACTTGTTGATCGGACGTGAATTCCGCCGTGCCCGCAAGGTCGCCGCGAAAGGAACTTGGGCGATGACTAAGAAGAAATGACCGCAAGTCGGCCGTGATGGAAAGGTTCAAAGAAGTGGAGGACGGCCGATATCGACGAACAGGAAGTGCGTCGGGCACAGAAGGTCTCTCGGAGATTATTCGTGAAGAACGAGCCGGCTGACGCGTAGAATGGTGACGCTTTGGCTGACGCTCTGCGCTTTTTGGGGCTTCTCGGTGTCCCGATCTTAGGCGAAAGACCTCTATGTTAATGGTGTGGGACGGAAAACGGTGCCCTCCTGTGGTCAAACGGGGTATTGCTGCCGCCGAAACAAAAAATCCTTTTTAATGGCGTTTTAACTTCTCCTTTTTATTAATGCTTTATTATTACATATGAATATTAACGCCTCGTTATTAATATTAATGTTAAAACGGAACCCGTTTGCTGCAACGCAGGCGAGGAAGAACAAATCCTTCTTCAGAAGCCTTAAAGCGAATTAAGCCTTACGTTGGCCTGTTAATATTAATAATTTTAATAATATATAATGATTTAAAAATGCCGTTAAAAAGGTTTTTTTTATATTTTTAATGTATTTATTTTTTGACGGAAGGATTCGGAGTTATCTTGCTATGCAAAAAACGTTTTGTTGCGTCCTTGTTAATTTCCCAGGAAATTACTGGTTAACGATATGGGAAATAGCGGGTACTAGCAGAATTGCTAAATTTTGAGAAGCGTGGACCTGATCGATAATTGGGATGGAAACGCTGGGGAGCTTACGTAAAACGGGAAGTTGAAGTAAGGTTTCTTTTTAAAAGGAAGGCTTCCTAACGCGTCTTCGTTTAGAATGGTAGATTTGTGACCGTTTGACTATTTTAAATTATTCCGGTTGTGTGTGCTTTCTTACGCGTGTGGGAATGCAAATTCAGACTGACCCTTCCGCACGCAAGCAATTGTCTTTTTCTGAAAATTCCCCGCTTATCTTTAGAATATGAATAAATTAATTTTAATGCTTGGCCGTTGCAGAATGCAGACAAATGCGTCTTCGCCCGATAATGGTTTGTTGTTGCCTTTTCTACAGATCCTCGCCTTTAGGCTTTAATTATATCGATAAAATAAAAATTAAAGTACTCCTGGTTTGATTTTTCAATCTAATTATTTAATGTTATTTGGACTCCTATATATTATACAAAATAGGATTTGGAATGAGACGTCATATTTTACCTTCTTAAGATATATCTATGTGCTATGTAGGCTTACTTTCCACAAATGTACTTTTCTCATTAAAAATGATTTTTTTCTTCCCTAGCGATATGTTCCGTGTTTAATATTTTCAAATGGTTTCTTTGTATGTTTCAGTCGTCCGAGTCGTGGTTATCCCAAAGATCCTTTTTCCAGACGCGAACGGAATCCCGTTCATTTCTGAAGATGTTTCGCCTCTCGTCTGAAAACCCGCTTCGCCTCTGATTAGATAGTGGGGAATGGAAGGATTTATATTCCCTGCGGACGGCTGGTCCTTTTAGAGTCTCTTCAGATCTTTCCACCGACTCGGTTTCCACAAAGACCGAACCCCATCCTCTCACGCTGGCTCCACAGACTTATTTCTCCATCTACAGCTGCAGCACGTGACTATACATATAACAATATTTTTTTCTCGGTAAATACTAAAACTTTACTTCTCATCAGCTTTCACATAGATTTACAGAGAAGGCAGGAGATGAAAGCAGCAAAAAATGGGTTGAGGAAAGCAGAGCAGATCAAAGCGGAACAAAAGAACCCACCTGCTTGGAGACAAAAAGGCACAGCTGCAGCAAGTCTGCATCCCGGGAGGCAGAAGGGCTTGGCCTCCAGGGCGCAGGCGAGGAGGCCTGCCCGGCAGTAGCGAGGGCGGCAGCTTGCCTGAACGAACAGGTTTCACGCGTTGACCCGAGTGGGAATTTGTGGTTTCCTGAATCGGCCGCGCCGGCCTGGTGTACGCCTCGTGTTAAGCCGAGACTGAATGCTGGGGCTACCGTGATCTAGGAAGCCCCTGAAGTCTTCCGTGGATGGTCTGTCGAAGGCTGGTTGAACGAAACTTCCCAAAGCCGACCACGTTGGCGAGGACATGACCGATCGGGCAATAGATGTTTTCCTTCGTCTCTAGGCCGTGTGGGTGAAGCAACTCCTCTTCTACTCCTGTCTGTTAAGAGAAGTGAATTATGAGATCCTCTTGTTTAAATTTTTTGCTTGTGGATTGGAAAGGCAAACTGAGACACCAGAGCCTCAAACTGAAACTGCGGGTGAAAAAAGTCCACTTGGGGAGAATATAGAGTTGCTTAAAAGCTTACAATTTATGTATTGTTTTGTTTTCTTTTTCTTTTTCCTCTTGCTTCCTTCTCGTAGAGGATGGGCTTCCCTGTGGCTCACAAGGCTCTCTGTGACTACAGAGCAGCCCTCTGGCTAACTGCTCCCGGACTGCTTTTCAGTCAATAAGGGTCTCTGTGGATATTCTGCTACTAACTAGCGTAGACAAAATCTGGCAGAGCGTAACAACATTGTGGCGGTATTTTAAAAGGCAAATGTTTGATTTTAAAGAAAGTATCGGCAGGGGCCTGGAAAGTTTGTTACTCCCTCTGTGAAAAACTCAGATGCCACATTATATCTCAAGAACAAAATAGATCGTTACAGCGTTGGCAGAGCCAGAAGCGATGGAGAGTGCTGCTGAGAAGATCAGAGCGGACCGTAGGCACGTAACACAAAACACCGGCTCCTTACCTCTAAACTCCAACCTCTCGCTGTCCCCCGTGGCCGAAAGCATAGGGTGGTCACCTTGGCGTTTAACTTTCCAAGGGGCAGGCTGATCAAAGGTCTTCGCAGAAGAGCTCCGTGCCTGCATCAACTGAGCGGCCTAGTTCTAGAAAGTGGGAGCAACAAGTGTTACACAGACTGCTTTTTGCCCAAAAAAGGGCTAAAGACAAATGCAAAATAGCTACTGAAGTTGCCCCTACGCTCGGAAAAACAGTGCTGACTCAATAGGACCCAAAATACTATCGGAAACACCCTGGGTTTTCTTATGCCACCTGCTTGCTGCAAAGCTACCTGCTTGCCTGTCTCGTGTCCTCCTTTCTGTTTTGGATTCTGCTGCTAAGAGGGCCCTGGAGGTCATTTCTGACTCCCACCCACCCCCGGCCAGAAAGTAAAGCATCGGCCCCTAGGAAAGGCCTTCTCTGCATACCTACCGGACTCTGTGACAGGACCCTGGAGAGCGGCTCTTAACTGAGTTTCCACATGAAACTTAACCTGATGATTAATTTGAACTAATTTCAGTGGCATAATTTTGCTCCGATTTCCACTTTATGATGTGAAATGTGATGATGTGCTTCAACCCAAAAACCTAGAACTAAGGAGAAACTTCCTGACAGTTAGAACAATTAACCGGTGGAACAACCTGCCTCCAGAAGTGGTGAATGCTCAAAAACTGGATGTTTTTAAGAAGAGACTGGGCAGCCATTTATCTAAAATGGTATAGGGTTTCCTGAGCATGGGGGTGGACTAGATGACCACCAGGGTCCCTTCAAACTCTGTGGTTCTGTAAGTTCTGCCTAAGCAGGGGATTGGACTAGATGACCTCCAAGGTCCCTTCCTATTATTATTATTATTATTATTATTATTATTATTATTATTATTAATTATTATTACTATTATTATTATTATTTATTATTATTATTAAAAAGAAACTATTATTATTATTATTAAAAAGAAACGTAACTACGTACAATCTCCTTAAAGAAATAGCAGGGCAGGTCAAGCAAAACTATTCTTGAATGAAAACATCTTCGTTTGGTGGACGGGGGTCAGCGGGGTACACTTTTAAGAGGAACCTATTAAGACCTTATACAGAGAAGTGCCATACCGCTCGTTCTTCTACATCCGGGAGTGGGGCACTGGGAAAACACCATCAAACGGCTGCCTTGCTTGACAGCCTTCGAGGAGACCCCCGAGACGGGACGGAACGCCATTCCGGACCCGGACGCCAAAATACCTTGAGTGCCGGCCCCGGCTCTAAAAAGGAGCTCCGCGATCTTTGCAGCACAACAGAAGGCGCGGCTGAGCTAACAAGAAGTCCGCCATGGCGAGAAAGTCGCAGCGAAAGGAAGTTGGCCGGGAAGACTAAAAGGAACGGACAGGAAGTCGGCCATTTCGAGGTCTTTGTAAAAGGGGACGCTCTGCGCTTTGTGCCTTCGCTTCTCGGTGTCCCCATCCTAGGCAAAAGGCCTACGACGGCCTCAATATTAATTCTATGGGTCGCGAAACCGTGCCCTCCTGTGGTCAAACCCGGTATTGCGGCCGCCGAAAGAAATAAACCTTTTAAATGGCATTTTAAATCTACGGTCTAACGTTGATCGGATGTGATGTCCGCCGGGCCCAGAAAGTCGCCGCGAAAGGAAGTTGGAGGATGACTAAGAAGAATGGACCGGAAAACGGCCATCGTGGAAAGGACAGGAAGCCCACCATGAAGATGTCTCTCTCTGAAAGGAAGTTAGGGGAATGATCAAAAAGGACCGGAAGTCAGCCGTCATGGAAGGGACCTATTTCAAAAGTCCTGGGGGACGGCCGATATCGACGGACAGGAAGTCAGCCGGGCCGAGTTCTCTCGAAGATTACACGGGAGGAACGAGACGGCGCACATGCGCAGAAGGCCGACGGGAGCGGCTCATCCTTCTCGAGGAAGTAAAAAGCGGCAACACTTTGGCTGGCGCTCTGCGCTTTGGTGCTTCGCTTCTCGGTGTTTCCAACCTAGGCAAAAGGCCTACGGGGGCATCAATACTAATGCTATGGGATGCAAAAGCGTGCCCTCCTGTGGTCAAACCGGGTATTGCGGCCGCCGAAAAAGAAACCTTTTTTAATGGCGTTTAAGGTTATTTTTCTCTATCATTATTAGTAATAACTTCGAAAAGGCCTACGATGGCCTCCATGCTAATGCTATTGAATAGAAAGGTGGTTTTTCAAAGGACCTGGGAGACGACGGATTTCATCGGACAGGAAGCCCACCATGCCGAAGTCTCTCTCTGAAAGGAAGTTAGGGGAATGATCAAAAACGGAAGGACCGGAAGTCAGCCGTGATAGATAGGTCCTATTTCAAAAGTCTTGGGGGACTGCCGATATCGACGGACAGGAAGTTCGCCGGGCCGAGAAGGTCTCTCGGACATTACAAGGGAGGAACGAGATGTCGCACATTGCAAAAGGCCGACCGGAGCGGCTCGTCCTTTTCGGAGAAGGGTAGAGCGGCGACGCTTTGGCTGACGCTCTGCGCTTTGGTGCTTCGCTTCTCGGTGTCCCGATCCTAGGCAAAAGGCCTACGGGGGCATCGATACTAATGCGATGGGACTGAAAAGCGTGCCCTCCTGTGGTCAAACCGGGTATTGCGACCGCCAAAAAGAAATACACCTTTTAAATAGGATTTTAAGGTTATTATTCTCCATCTTTATTATTAACGCCTTATTAATGTTAATATTGATAATAATGCATTATTGATATTAATAGGGTGACAGATGGCTGAGACACAGGCACAGAATTAAATAGTATTAATAAGGTTCTGTTAATAAAGAATAATCATCTTACAATGCCATTTAAAAGATTTATTCCATTTGGTGGCTGCCGTACCCGCTTGGACCAACGGAGAGCACGTTTTTCTGTCCCTTAGAGATAGCACTGAGGCCATCTAAAAGGCGTACTACGATGCCCACGATTGCTAATGCTATGGGACGGGAGACTGTCAAAGCATATATTGCAGCAGCCACCAAAAGAAAGAAACCTTTTAAAGGCTTTTGAAGCAGGATTCCTTCTTCTGTGCCTGTTCTGTACTCCTTGGGGGACTGAAAATAGTGCCGTCCTGTGTTCCAGTCACAATTAATAAACCTTTTTAATGACATTTTAAGGTTATTTTTCTGTATCTTTATTATTAACAACTTATTATTAATAGGGCAACGGGAGGTCCGTTTGCTGCAACACAGGCACAGACGGAGTCCTGCTTCAAAAGCCTTAAACAAAGTTAAGGAGGACTACGATGCCCTATTAATATTATTAAAGTTTAAATAATAAGGAATAACCTTAAAATGCCATTTAAAAGATTTATTTCTTTTGGTGGCTGCCAAAAGAATCTCAGAAGATTTAAGAATAGGGTAATTGTGCATCTCTTGGACTGAGCTACGACCTGAAACCTATACTGATGCTTAATTTGAACTAATTTCAGTGGCATAATGTTGCTCTGAATTTCACTTGATTTAAAAAGAAAAGTACTGCTGTTGCAGGCAGGCACCGTTACAGTTATGCTTCTGTATTGTTTTATTTTAAAAGTGTGGACAGCAATTAAGCCTAATGATTTGCAAAATTTGATTTAGAGTTTTACATTTGTTTCTAAGTTATTTTTTATCTAGGCAGCTTTTGTTTCTTCTACCGTCAAAGTTCTTCACAAAAAACACTAACGTTGTAATCTATAAACATTAATGCCGTTGAAATCGGTCTTATAATTACACAAGAGGATTGTTCAGAAATCAAAAGTTCGCCAAAGGACATGCCTTCTTATCTTGTCTCTAAATACCTGCAAACTGGGGCCCGCGAGCACCATCCGAAGATTCTGCTGCACGGCCTGGCAGGCACGCCAGAAAGGGCCCTTCCCGGTAGACTGCCGAGCTCTGCTCCTGGGAAGGCCCTTGGAAAGGTCCCTCCTGCTATTTCCCACCAAAACTGCAATATTGAGAGTGGTGGCCGTCAAAACCTCCCACCGTGTTTCCCGCTGCCTCTTGCTCCCAACTCGGCTCCCAACCTTACTCAATTTCCATCCCCAACTCCTTAAAAGGAAAAGCCTTAACCTTGCTGAAATGGCAAAAAAGGAAAAAAAATCCTCAAGGACAACTTATCTGTTTTCCTGAGTTCCTTCTTAACGGCCACGGCAGGGCAGGTCACCTGTCCGGGGGAGGCTCTAGGCTGCAAATCCAGGGAACGTAACCTTCTTTCTCCACTGCCTTTCGGCCTGCAGGCCTTTGTAGGAGGGGCCTCTTACCCTTCCTCCTCACCCAAGGGACTGCTACCTCAGTCGGTGCAGCTGTGATTGAGGAAGTTAGCAAAATTGCAAGCTGGACTCTGCAAAGACCCGAGTCTCCTGTTGCCCGCAGAGACCTGCTTTTCCTTTCTTTTACCTCTGGGCGGTGGGCGGGCTTCCCCCCACGCTGCGACCTGGAGAGGAAAGGGAGGAATCTCCTGTCCTTCCTAACCCTGACTTGCTTTGCGCAAAGTTCTACAAAGTTAGATGGATGGCAAACAAATCAATAAATTCCATGATAAACCTTTAAGGCACCAATATGTTATATACATTTTCAAAATAAATTATATGTATTTTTATATCAATTTACATTTATCATTTCTTAATAAAAAGTACACAATTTATTTCAATTAGAAATTTAATATTCAATGTACATTAATATAGATATCTCAAAGGGATATCCTTTACAAACATCAAATATAAACATAAACACCCAGATGCAAACAAAGTCATTACTAAAACCCTAACCCCGTAAACCACCTTTGACCCCCATTAACTTCATTAACACACATTAACCCCATTAACGTTCATTAACCACCGTTAACCCCCTTAAACCACCATTGACCCACATTAACTGCATTAACCACAATTAACCCCCATAAACCACCATTAACCCCCATAAACCACCCTTGACCCCCGTTAACTTCATTAAAACGCATTAACCCCCATAAACCACCATTGACCCCCATTAAGTGCATTAACACCCATTAACCCCCAGTAACCTTCATTAACCACCATTAACCCCCTTAAACCACCATTGACCCACATTAACTTCATTAACACCCATTAACCCCCATAAACCACCATTGACCCCCATTAAGTGCATTAACACCCATTAACCCCCAGTAACCTTCATTAACCCCCAATAACCCCCATAAACCACCATTGACCCCCATTAACTGCACTGACACCTATTAACCCCCATTAACCTTCAGTAACCACCATTAACCCCCATAAACCACCATTGACCCCCATTAACTTCATTAACACCCATTAACCCCCATTAACCTTCATTAGCCACCATTAACCCGCATAAACCACCATTGACCCCCATTAACTTCATTAACACACATTAACCCCCATTAACCTTCATTAACCACCATTAACCCCCTTAAACCACCATTGACCCACATTAACTGCATTAACCGCAATTAACCCCCATTAACACCAATTAACTCCCATAAACCACCCTTGACCCCCATTAACTTCATTAACCCCCATAAACCACCATTGACCCCCATTAACTGCACTAACGCCTATTAACCCCCATTAACCTTCATTAACCACCATTAACCCCCATAAACAACCATTGACACCCATTAAGTGCATTAACACCCATTAACCCCCAGTAACCTTCATTAACCCCCATTAACCCCCATAAACCACCATTGACCACCATTAACTGCACTAACACCTATTAACCCCATTAACCTTCATTAACCACCATCAACCCCCATAAACCACCATTAACCCCCATTAACTTCATTAACACCCATTAACACCCATACACCACCATTGACCCGCATTAAGTGCATTAACACCCATTAACCCCCATTAACCTTTATTAGCCACCATTAACCCCCATAAACCACCATTGACACCCATTAACTGCACTAACACCCATTAACCAGCATTAACCTTCAGTAACCACAATTAACCCCCATAAACCAACACTGACCCCCTTTAACTTCAATAACACCCATTAACCCCATTAACCTTCATTAACCACCATTAACCCCCATAAACCACCATTGACCCCCATTAACTTCATTAACACCCATTAACCACCATTAACCTTCATTAACCACCATTAACCCCCTTAAACCACCATTGACCCACATTAACTGCATTAACCCCCATTAACCCCCATAAACCACCATTGACCTCCATTAACTGCACTAACACCCATTAACCACCATTAACCTTCAGTAACCACAATTAACCCCCATAAACCACCATTGACCCCCTTTAACTTCATTAACACCCATTAACCCCCATTAACCTTCATTAACCACCATTAACCCCCATAAACCACCATTGTCACCCAGTAACCTTCATTAACGCCCATTAACCCCCATAAACCACCATTGACCCCCATTAACTTCATTAACACCCATTAACCACCATTAACCTTCATTAACCACCATTAACCCCCTTAAACCACCATTGACCCACATTAACTGCATTAACCCCCATTAACCCCCATAAACCACCATTGACCTCCATTAACTGCACTAACACCCATTAACCACCATTAACCTTCATTAGCCACCATTAAACCCCATTAACCCCCATTGACCCCCATAAACCACCATTGACCCCCATTAACTTCATTAACACCCATTAACCCCCATTAACCTTCATTAGCCACCATTAACCCCCATAAACCACCATTGACCCCATTAACTTCATTAACACACATTAGCCCCCATTAACCTTCATTAACCACCATTAACCGCCTTAAACCACCATTGACCCACATTAACTGCATTAACGTCAATTAACACCCATTAACCCCCATTAATGCCCATAAACCACCATTGACCCCCATAAACCACCATTAAGTGCATTAACCCCCATTGACTCGCAATTTACTCCATTAAAACCCATTAACCGCCATTAACAACCATTAACCCCCATTGACCACTATTAGTCCTATTAAACCCCATTAACAACAATTGACCATTATTAATCCCATTAACCCCTATTAATAACAATTAACCGACATGAAACCCCATTAAGCACAATTGAAGTTGGAGGGGGGAATGATTAAGAACGGACCAAAAGGCCCTGGGGGACTGCAAATTTCAACGGACAGGAAGTCCGCCATGCTAAGAACGGAAGTAAGCGGGGATGATAAAAATGAACGGACAAAAAGGCCCTGGGGGACTGCAAATTTGACGGACAGGAAGTCCCCATGAAGGAACGGAAGCTGGAGGGATAATTAAGAAGAACGTACCAATAGGCCCTGGGGGACTGCAAATTTCAACGGACAGGAAGTCGGCCATGATGGAAACGGAAGTTAGCGGGATGATAAAAAAGGACGGACCAGAAGGCCCTGGGGGACTGCAAATTTCAACGGACAGGAAGTCGGCCATGATGGAAACGGAAGTTAGCGGGATGATAAAAAAGAACGGACCAGAAGGCCCTAGGGGACTGCAAATTTGACGGACAGGAAGTCCCCATGATAGGAACGGAAGCTGGAGGGATAATTAAGAAGGACGTACCAATAGGCCCTGGGGGACTGCAAATTTCAACGGACAGGAAGTCGGCCATGATGGAAACGGAAGTTAGCGGGATGATAAAAAAGAACGGACCAGAAGGCCCTGGGGGACTGCAAATTTCAACGGACAGGAAGTCGGCCATGATGGAAACGGAAGTTAGCGGGATGATAAAAAAGAACGGACCAGAAGGCCCTGGGGGACTGCAAATTTCAACGGACAGGAAGTCCCCATGATGGGAACGGAAGTGGGAGGAATAATTAAGAAGGACGTACCAATAGGCCCTGGGGGACTGCAAATTTCAACGGACAGGAAATCGGCCATGATGGAAACGGAAGTTAGGGGGATGATAAAAAAGAACGGAACGGAAGTCAGCCATGATGGAAAGGTAATTTTTCCACAGGCCCGGGGGGACGGTAAGTTTAAACGGACAGGAAGTGCGCCTTGCTGGGAAGGTCTCTGTGAAAGGGGACGCTCTGCCCTTTGTTGCTTCGCTTATCGGAGTCCCGATGCTAGGCAAAAGGCCTACGACGTCCTCAATGATAATTCTATGGGACGGAAAACCGTGCCCTCCTGTGGTAAAACCGGGTATTGCGGCCTCCGAAGGAAATAATCCTTTTTAAACGGCGTTTTGAGGTTATTACCTTTCTTTATTATTACCGCCTTATTAACATAAATAGGGGGACGGGTGACCCTTTTGCTGAGACACAGGCGCAGAATAAAAGGACCAAATATTGATAAGGTTTGATTAATAGAGAATAATAATCTTAAAACGCCACTTGAAAGGTTGATTTATTTTGGTGGCTGCTACGCCGGCGTATACCACAGGAGGGCACTGTTTTCCGTCCCTTAGCGATAGCGGCTTTGAGGCCTTCGAAAAGGTTTACCGTGGTCTCGGTGATAATGTTATGGGACGGAAAACTGCCGTCCTGTCGTCAAAGCGGGAGTTGCGGCCGCGAAAATAAAAAAAATATTTTTAGTAGCGTTTTAAATGGACGGTCTACTAACTTGTTGATCGGACGTGAATTCCGCCGTGCCCGCAAGGTCGCCGCGAAAGGAACTTGGGCGATGACTAAGAAGAAATGACCGCAAGTCGGCCGTGATGGAAAGGTCCTATTTCAAAGAACTGGAGGACGGCCGATATCGACGAACAGGAAGTGCGTCGGGCACAGAAGGTCTCTCGGAGATTATTCGTGAAGAACGAGCCGGCGTAGAATGGTGACGCTTTGGCTGACGCTCTGCGCTTTTTGGGGCTTCTCTTCTCGGTGTCGCGATCTTAGGCGAAAGACCTCCCGCGGCCTCTATGTTAATGGTGTGGGACGGAATACGGTGCCCTCCTGTGGTCAAACGGGGTATTGCTGCCGCCGAAACAAAAAATCCTTTTTAATGGCGTTTTAACTTCTCCTTTTTATTAATGCTTTATTATTACATATGAATATTAACTCTTCGTTATTAATATTAATGTTTAAACGGAACCCGTTTGCTGCAACGCAGGCGCAGAAGAACAAATCCTTCTTCAGAAGCCTTAAAGCGAATTAAGCCCTACGTTGGCCTGTTAATATTAATAATTTTAATAATATATAATGATTTAAAAATGCCGTTAAAAAGGTTTTTTTTATATTTTTAATGTATTTATTTTTTGACGGAAGGATTCGGAAAGTTATCTTCCTATGCAAAAAGCGTTTTGTTGCGTCCTTGTTAATTTCCCAGGAAATTACTGGTTAACGATATGGGAAATAGCGTGTACTAGCAGAATTGCTAAATTTTGAGAAGCGTGGACCTGATTGATAATTGGGATGGAAACGCTGGGGAGCTTACGTAAAACGGGAAGATGAAGTAAGGTTTCTTTTTAAAAGGAAGGCTTCCTAACGCGTCTTCGTTTAGAATGGTAGATTTGTGACCGTTTGACTATTTTAAATTATTCCGGTTGTGTGTGCGTTCTTACGCGTGTGGGAATGCAAATTCAGACTGACCCTTCCGCACGCAAACAATTGTCTTTTTCTGAAAATTCCCCGCTTATCTTTAGAATATGAATAAATTAATTTTAATGCTTGGCCGTTGCAGAATGCAGACAAAGGCGTCTTCGCCCGATATTGGTTTGTTGTTGCCTTTTCTACAGATCCTCGCCTTTAGGCTTTAATTATATCGATAAAATAAAAATTAAAGTACTCCTGGTTTGATTTTTCAACCTAATTATTTAATGTTATTTGGACTCCTATATATTATGCAAAATAGGATTTGGAATGAGACGTCATATTTTACCTTCTTAAGATATATCTATGTGCTATGTAGGCTTACTTTCCACAAATGTACTTTTCTCATAAAAAATGATTTTTTTGTTCCCTAGCGATATGTTCCGTGTTTAATATTTTCAAATGGTTTCTTTGTATGTTTCAGTCGTCCGAGTCGTGGTTATCCCAAAGATCCTTTTTCCAGACGCGAACGGAATCCCGTTCATTTCTGAAGATGTTTCGCCTCTCGTCTGAAAACCCGCTTCGCCTCTGATTAGATAGTGGGGAATGGAAGGATTTATATTCCCTGCGGACGGCTGGTCCTTTTAGAGTCTCTTCAGATCTTTCCACCGACTCGGTTTCCACAAAGACCGAACCCCATCCTCTCACGCTGGCTCCACAGACTTATTTCTCCATCTACAGCTGCAGCACGTGACTATACATATAACAATTTTTTTTTCTCGGTAAATACTAAAACTTTACTTCGCATCAGCTTTCACATAGATTTACAGAGAAGGCAGGAGATGAAAGCAGCAAAAATGGGTTGAGGAAAGCAGAGCAGATCAAAGCGGAACAAGAGAACCCACCTGCTTGGAGACAAAAAGGCACAGCTGCAGCAAGTCTGCATCCCGGGAGGCAGAAGGGCTTGGCCTCCAGGGCGCAGGCGAGGAGGCCTGCCCGGCAGTAGCGAGGGCGGCAGCTTGCCTGAACAAACAGGTTTCACGCGTTGACCCGAGTGGGAATTTGTGGTTTCCTGAATCGGCCGCACCGGCCTGGTGTACGCCTCGTGTTAAGCCGAGACCGAATGCTGGGGCTACCGTGATCTAGGAAGCCCCTGAAGTCTTCCGTGGATGGTTTGTCGAAGGCTGGTTGAACGAACCTTCCCGAGGCCAACCACGTTGGCGAGGACATGACCGATCGGGCAATAGATGTTTTCCTTCCTCTATAGGCCGTGTGGGTGAAGCAACTCCTCTTCTACTCCTGTCTGTTAAGAGAAGTGAATTATGAGATCGTCTCGTTTAAATTTTTTGCTTGTGGATTGGAAAGGCAAAATGAGACACCAGAGCCTCAAACTGAGACTGCGGGTGAAAAAAGTCCACTTGGGGAGAATATAGAGTTGTTTAAAAGCTTACAATTTATTTATTGTTTTGTTTTCTTTTTAGCAAAACATCTTTCCTCTTTCTTCCTTCTCATAGAGGATGGGCTTCCCTGTGACTCACAAGGCTCTCTGTGACTACAGAGCTGCCCTCTGGCTAACTGCTCCCGGACTGCTTTTCAGTCAATAAGGGTCTCTGTGGATATTCTGCTACTAACTAGCGTAGACAAAATCTGGCAGAGCGTAACAACATTGTGGCGGTATTTTAAAAGGCAAATCTTTGATTTTAAAGAAAGTATCGGCAGGGGCCTGGAAAGTTTGTTACTCCCTCTGTGAAAAACGCAGATGCCACATTATATCTCAAGAACAAAATAGATCGTTACAGCATTGGCAGAGCCAGAAACGATGGAGAGTGCTGCTGAGAAGATCAGAGTGGACCGTAGGCACGTAACACAAAACACCAGCTCCTTACCTCTAAACTCCAACCTCTCGCTGTCCCCCGTGGCCGAAAGGATAGGGTGGTCACCTTGGTGTTTAACTTTCCAAGGGGCAGGCTGATCAAATGTCTTCGCAGAAGGACTCCATGCCTGCATCAACTAAGCGGCCTAGTTCTAGAAAGTGGGAGCAACAAGTGTTACACAGACTGCTTTTTGCCCCAAAAAGGGCTAAAGACAAATGCAAAACGGCTACTGAAGTTGCCCCTACGCTCGGAAAAACAGTGCTGACTCAAAAGGACCCCAAATACTACTGGAAACACCCTCGGTTTTCTTATGCCGCTTGCTTGCTGCGAAGCTACCTGCTTGCCTGTCTCGTGTCCTCCTTTCTGTTTTGGATTCTGCTGCTAAGAGGGCCCTGGAGGTCATTTCTGACTCCCACCCACCCCCGGCCAGAAAGTAAAGCATCGGCCCCTAGGAAAGTCCCTTCTCTGCATACCTACCGGACTCTGTGACAGGACCCTGGAGAGCGGCTCTTAACTGAGTTTCCGCTTGAAACTTAACCTGATGCTTAATTTGAACTAATTACAGTGGCATCGATTTTCACTTTGTGATGTGAAATGTGATGATGTGCTTCACCCCAAAAACTAGAACTAAGGAGAAACTTCCTGACAGTTAGAACAATTAAGCGGTGGGACAACCTGCCTCCAGAAGTGGTGAATGCGCCAAAACTGGATGTTTTTAAGAAGAGATTGGGCAGCCGTTTGTCTAAAATGGTATAGAGTTTCCTGAGCACGGGGGTGGACTAGATGACCACCAGGATCCCTTCAAACTCTGTGGTTCTGTAAGTTCTGCCTAAGCAGGAGATTGGACTAAATGACCTCCAAGGTCCCTTCCAATTATTATTATTATTATTATTATTATTATTATTATTATTATTATTATTATTTATTATTATTATTATTATTAAAAAGAAACTATTATTATTATTATTAAAAAGAAACGTAACTACGTACAATCTCCTTAAAGAAATAGCAGGGCAGGTCAAGCAAAACTATTCTTGAATGAAAACATCTTCGTTTGGTGGACGGGGGTCAGCGGGGTACACTTTTAAGAGGAACCTATTAAGACCTTATACAGAGAAGTGCCATACCGCTCGTTCTTCTACATCCGGGAGTGGGGCACTGGGAAAACACCATCAAACGGCTGCCTTGCTTGACAGCCTTCGAGGAGACCCCCGAGACGGGACGGAACGCCATTCCGGACCCGGACGCCAAAATACCTTGAGTGCCGGCCCCGGCTCTAAAAAGGAGCTCCGCGATCTTTGCAGCACAACAGAAGGCGCGGCTGAGCTAACAAGAAGTCCGCCATGGCGAGAAAGTCGCAGCGAAAGGAAGTTGGCCGGGAAGACTAAAAGGAACGGACAGGAAGTCGGCCATTTCGAGGTCTTTGTAAAAGGGGACGCTCTGCGCTTTGTGCCTTCGCTTCTCGGTGTCCCCATCCTAGGCAAAAGGCCTACGACGGCCTCAATATTAATTCTATGGGTCGCGAAACCGTGCCCTCCTGTGGTCAAACCCGGTATTGCGGCCGCCGAAAGAAATAAACCTTTTAAATGGCATTTTAAATCTACGGTCTAACGTTGATCGGATGTGATGTCCGCCGGGCCCAGAAAGTCGCCGCGAAAGGAAGTTGGAGGATGACTAAGAAGAATGGACCGGAAAACGGCCATCGTGGAAAGGACAGGAAGCCCACCATGAAGATGTCTCTCTCTGAAAGGAAGTTAGGGGAATGATCAAAAAGGACCGGAAGTCAGCCGTCATGGAAGGGACCTATTTCAAAAGTCCTGGGGGACGGCCGATATCGACGGACAGGAAGTCAGCCGGGCCGAGTTCTCTCGAAGATTACACGGGAGGAACGAGACGGCGCACATGCGCAGAAGGCCGACGGGAGCGGCTCATCCTTCTCGAGGAAGTAAAAAGCGGCAACACTTTGGCTGGCGCTCTGCGCTTTGGTGCTTCGCTTCTCGGTGTTTCCAACCTAGGCAAAAGGCCTACGGGGGCATCAATACTAATGCTATGGGATGCAAAAGCGTGCCCTCCTGTGGTCAAACCGGGTATTGCGGCCGCCGAAAAAGAAACCTTTTTTAATGGCGTTTAAGGTTATTTTTCTCTATCATTATTAGTAATAACTTCGAAAAGGCCTACGATGGCCTCCATGCTAATGCTATTGAATAGAAAGGTGGTTTTTCAAAGGCCCTGGGAGACGACGGATTTCATCGGACAGGAAGCCCACCATGCCGAAGTCTCTCTCTGAAAGGAAGTTAGGGGAATGATCAAAAACGGAAGGACCGGAAGTCAGCCGTGATAGATAGGTCCTATTTCAAAAGTCTTGGGGGACTGCCGATATCGACGGACAGGAAGTTCGCCGGGCCGAGAAGGTCTCTCGGACATTACACGGGAGGAACGAGATGTCGCACATTGCAAAAGGCCGACCGGAGCGGCTCGTCCTTTTCGGAGAAGGGTAGAGCGGCGACGCTTTGGCTGACGCACTGCGCTTTGGTGCTTTGCTTCTCGGTGTCTCGATCCTAGGCAAAAGGCCTACGGGGGCATCGATACTAATGCGATGGGACTGAAAAGCGTGCCCTCCTGTGGTCAAACCGGGTATTGCGACCGCCAAAAAGAAATACACCTTTTAAATAGGATTTTAAGGTTATTATTCTCCATCTTTATTATTAACGCCTTATTAATGTTAATATTGATAATAATGCATTATTGATATTAATAGGGTGACAGATGGCTGAGACACAGGCACAGAATTAAATAGTATTAATAAGGTTCTGTTAATAAAGAATAATAATCTTACAATGCCATTTAAAAGATTTATTCCATTTGGTGGCTGCCGTACCCGCTTGGACCAACGGAGAACACGTTTTTCTGTCCCTTAGAGATAGCACTGAGGCCATCTAAAAGGCGTACTACGATGCCCACGATTGCTAATGCTATGGGACGGGAGACTGTCAAAGCATATATTGCAGCAGCCACCAAAAGAAATAAACCTTTAAAGGCTTTTGAAGCAGGATTCCTTCTTCTGTGCCTGTTCTGTACTCCTTGGGGGACTGAAAATAGTGCCGTCCTGTGTTCCAGTCACAATTAATAAAACTTTTTAATGACATTTTAAGGTTATTTTTCTGTATCTTTATTATTAACAACTTATTATTAATAGGGCAACGGGAGGTCTGTTTGCTGCAACACAGGCACAGACGGAGTCCTGCTTCAAAAGCCTTAAACAAAGTTAAGGAGGACTACGATGCCCTATTAATATTATTAAAGTTTAAATAATAAGGAATAACCTTAAAATGCCATTTAAAAGATTTATTTCTTTTGGTGGCTGCCAAAAGAATCTCAGAAGATTTAAGAATAGGGTAATTGTGCATCTCTTGGACTGAGCTACGACCTGAAACCTATACTGATGCTTAATTTGAACTAATTTCAGTGGCATAATGTTGCTCTGAATTTCACTTGATTTAAAAAGAAAAGTACTGCTGTTGCAGGCAGGCACCGTTACAGTTATGCTTCTGTATTGTTTTATTTTAAAAGTGTGGACAGCAATTAAGCCTCATGATTTGCAAAATTTGATTTAGAGTTTTACATTTGTTTCTAAGTTATTTTTTATCTAGGCAGCTTTTGTTTCTTCTACCGTCAAAGTTCTTCACAAAAAACACTAACATTGTAATCTATAAACATTAATGCCATTGAAATCGGTCTTAAAATTACACAAGAAATCAAAAGTTCGCCAAAGGACATGCGTTCTTATCTTGTCTCTAAATGCCTGCAAAGTGGGGCCCGCAAGCACCATCCGAAGATTCTGCTGCACGGCCTGGCAGGCACGCCAGAAAGGGCCCTTCCCGGTAGACTGCCAAGCTCTGCTCCTGGGAAGGCCCTTGGAAAGGTCCCTCCTGCTATTTCCCACCAAAACTGCAATATTGAGAGTGGTGGCCATCGCAACCTCCCACCGTGTTTCCCCGCTGCCTCTTGCTCCCAACTCGGCTCCCAACCTTACTCAATTTCCATCCCCAACTCTTTAAAAGGAAAAGCCTTAACCTTGCTGAAACCGGCAAAAAAGGAAAAAAAAATCCTCAAGGACAACTTATCTGTTTTCCTGAGTTCCTTCTTAACAGCCACAACAGGGTAGGTCACCCATCCGGGGGAGGCTCTAGGCTGCAAATCCAGGGAACGTAACCTTCTTTCTCCACTGCCTTTCGGGCTGCAGGCCTTTGTAGAACGGGCCTCTTACCCTTCCTCCTCACCCACAGGACTGCTACCTCAGTCGGTGCAGCTGTGATTGGGGAAGTTAGCAAAATTGCAAGCGGGACTCTGCAAAGACCCAAGTCTCCTGTTGCCCCCAGAGACCTGCTTTTCCTTTCTTTTACCTCTGGGCGGTGGGCGGGCTTCCCCCCCCCCCCTGCAACCTGGAGAGGAAAGGGAGGAATCTCCTGCCCTTCCTAACCCTGACTTGCTTTGCACAAAGTTCTACAAAGTTAGATGGATGGCAAACAAATCAATAAATTCCATGAGTTCCAACTTCTCTCCCCCATTTTATCCATACTTTCAATGATAAACCTATAAAGCACCAATATGTTATATACATTTTCAAAATAAATTATATTTATTTTTATATCAATTTATATTTATTTCTTAATAAAAAGTACACAATTTATTTCAATTAGAAGTTTAATATTCAATGTACATTAATATAGATATCTCAAAGGGATATCCTTTAGAAACATCAAATATAAACATAAACACCCAGATGCAAACAAAGTCATTACTAAAAACTACATGACCTCAAAGGTCCCTTCCAATGATGATGATGATGAAACGTAAATACGTACAATCTCCTTAAAGAAATAGCAGGGCAGGTCAAGCAAAACTATTCTTGAATGAAAACATCTTCGTTTGGTGGACGGGGGTCAGCGGGGTACACTTTTAAGAGGAACCTATTAAGACCTTATGCAGAGAAGCGCCACTCGTTCTTCTACATCCGGGAGTGGGGCACTGGGAAAACACCATCAAACGGCTGCCTTGCTTGACAGCCTTCGAGGAGACCCCCGAGACGGGACGGAACGCCATTCCGGACCCGGACGCCAAAACACCTTGAGTGCCGGCCCCGGCTCTAAAAAGGAGCTCCGCTATCTTTGCAGCACAACAGAAGGCGCGGCTGAGCTAACAGGAAGTCCGCCATGGCGAGAAAGTCGCAGCGAAAGGAAGTTGGCGGGAAGACTAAAAGGGACGGACAGGAAGTCGGCCATTTCGAGGTCTCTGTGAAAGGGGACGCTCTGCGCTTTGTCGCTTCGCTTCTCGGTAATGCTATGGGTCGCGAAACCGTGCCCTCCTGTGGTCATTCTCAGTATTGCGGCCGCCGAAAGAAATAAACCTTTTAAATGGCATTTTAAGGTTATTGTTCTCTATCTTTCTTTTTAACATTAATATGAATAGGGCGACGGGTGGCCCTGTTTTGCGACACAGGCGCAGAATAAGATGGCCTAATATTAATAAGGTTTTATTAATCTTAAAACGCCATTTCGGTGGTGGCTGCTACACCGGATTGGACCACAGGAGGGCACTGTTTTGCCTCCGTTAGCGATAGCTGAATGGAGGCCTTCGAAAAGGCCTACGATGGCCTCCATGCTAATGCTATGGGATGGAAAGGTGGTTTTTCAAAGGCCCTGGGGGACGACGGATTTCATCGGACGGGAAGCCCACCGTGCCGAAGTCCTTCTCTGAAAGGAAGTTAGGGGAATGATCAAAAACGGCTAGGACCGGAAGGCAGCCGTGATAGAAAGGTCCTATATCAAGTCATGGGGGACTGCAGATATCGACGGACAGGAAGTCCGCCGGCCCTAGGTCTCTCAGAGATTACACGGGAGGAACGAGATGGCGCACATGCGCAGAAGGCCGACGAGAGCGGCTCGTCCTTTTCGGAGAAGGGTAGAGCGGCGACGCTTTGGCTGACGCTCTGCGCTTTGGTGCTCCGCTTCTCGGTGTCCCATCCTAGGCAAAAGGCCTACGGGGGCATCAGTAACTAATGCGATGGGACATAGTAGCGTGCCCTCCATTGGTCAAACCGGGTATTGCGGCCGCCAAAAAGAAATACACCTTTTAAATAGGTTTTTAAGGTTACTACTGTATTCTCCATCTTTATTCTTTATTTTTTATTGTTATCCCGCCCTTCTCCGAATAATAACACCTTATTAATGTTTATTACTATTAATAATATTATTATTAATTTATTAATAAATAAATTGTTAATTTTTTTTATTATTTATATATAATTTAATAATAATTTATTATTAATATTATTAATGTTTAATAACACCTTATTAATGTTTATTAACACATTATTGATATTAATAGGGTGACAGATGGCCATTTTGCTGAGACACAGGGGCAGAATTAAATGGCCTAGTATTGATAAGGTTTTATTAATAAAGAATAATAATCTTAAAATGCCATTAAAAAGGTTTCTTTTTGTGGCTGCTGTACCTGCTTGGGATAACCGGATGGCAGTTTTCTGACCCTTAATAAGATTCAGTAGCTTCAATACGTACAGAATAATATTTACTTTTATGGCTGCTATTCCTTCTTTAACCGCGGGACTCACTCTCTCACTCTAGGACTGCTTGCCACAAAAGGTGGCCTCCCTTCCGATATGGCTAGAAAAGGAGAACGTGTTTGGCTGCTTGGAGAAGAGTTGGGACGGAAAGATGGCATGTAAAGGAACATCACAAATCAATCACAACTGTATATTAAGTCTGTAAACTCACCTGGAATAGGCAAGATGCCGTAGAATATTCCAAAGCTCTTCCACTGGGTTGTGGCTGTTGAAGTTGTAGGGACGGAAAGATCAGGTGAGCCCTGCCACCCCCGTGGGGGATCTCTTCTTTCTAGCTGACCAAGATTTCCAGAGCCGAGACAAAATGAGCATCTCCATGCTCTGAGAATAAAAGGGTGCTCCCCCACCGCCTCTGGGATCCCAGCTTTCCAACACCTGCACCAGGCACCCTTGGAAACATGCAGGATCGACACCGGCCCCCCGATTCTCTTCTGGTTTTGGAACAAGAAGTAGATAGCTCTCATTGCTGCAGTACTGGCAGGAGGCCGGCTCCTGACGCTGGTCTGCGAGTCCTCCGTTTAGGGGGGGGGAGATCGGAGACGCATCAGCCTTATTGAGAGGAAAAGTGGAACCCAGAGCCCTGGAAGAAAGCCTGTTGCCCCTTAATTCCGCCCTCCCCCCGCTAAATGACATTAAGGCTCCACCGTCTTGTAGCCAGACATTAAAATCAGTTTATTTCAGCTTCAAACGGGTTTTAAAGCAAAGCAAACCCCAAATAAAGGCAGTGCTTGTTCACAGATACCTGGAAAGGGGTGGGGAGGAGAAAAAAAGGGTGTTTCCCAATAAATGATGTATTCCCTGACACACACACACCCGTCCTCCGTACCAAAAGTGCAAAATTCATCGCTCTCCCTCCAAAGTGACCTCCCTGCCAGGACTGCGGTGCCCGTCCATTTTGGGGCACCACTTTTCTTCAGGAGACGGGAGGCAATAGGAGGGGGGCGGGGGCAGAGGTGGTTGTGGGGGAACCAAAGTCGCCAAAGGGGAAAGGGGGGGCTGCAGGGGAGGGAGGGGGGCAGCTCAAGGCTCCGGGTTGTGCCATCTCCTACTTTTTGGCTGCAGGCCACTTGGGGAGGGGGGCAAGGCATGCCATTCGCCATCACTTGGCAAGGGAGCTGTCTCCGCTTCGCCACCGGCCGATGGAGTGCCCAGGTCAGCCCCATGCCACAAAGTGTATTGGGGGGGAACATCCCCCTTGGCAAAGCGTCGCCCTACACGCAGCCCCCGGCTCTGCTGAAGGCACCTTCTCCTAAAAGCATCTTGTCTCGCCCGCTGCTGTCAAGGCAAATGGGGGTGGGGTGGGGCAGGAGACACCCCCAGCCTGAAACTCAATCCCTCCCCTCATTGGGGGGCAGAGGAGGGGGTTGATTTCCCCCACTCCTCAGCCAGCTTTGTGGGGCAGGGCAACCCCCCCCCAGGTCCATTTCCTCAGTTCCCCCACCGTAAAGGACCACCTGCAGGACTCCGGACCAAACAGTACAGAAAAGCCTCCTCGCAGGGAAAAAACGCCTCAAGAACGGGCAGAGTCACCTACAATATGCCAGGAGCTGAAGGGGAGGAGAAGCTGCTGCGTATCGTCTCCCCCCCCACACACAGCGTCTGAACCCCACAACCCACGCAGCAGTCTCAAGCCTGGCAGCCTATCTAGACACATAGAAATCAACTTGTAGTACGAACAGCCCACCCCTCACCAAAGCAGGCATGGCCCCTGCCCCGTCCCAAGGGAGGGGAAAGGGAGGGGGGGAAAGGCAGCTCCACACAAATGTAAACAAAAGCCACAGGGGGGGAGGGGAGGGGAAGAGAACACAGAGGGTCCGGGCGGTCCTCCCCCCCACACCGGGCAGCTGGGTCGCCTCCAGATCCAGGACGCCCCCAAAGTGGGTTTTGGTTTTGCACTTGCAATCAGGTGTCTGTGTGTGTGCGTGTGTGTATAAAACAGTATGTCGCTTATGGCTTTAGACTAGACATCCCGACACGGACAGCCACGGAGACAGAAGGAAAATAGCCCATGGATCTGGGTGGGGCCTGGCCGGGCCCGTTTTGCAACTTCCCTGGACCTGGAGGGAGGGTGGGTGGGGGTGGCAGGCACCTCCTTACCCGCTCCTCCCCCCCCTAGACCACCCGCCCTATCAACCGGTCAGTAGCCAAGGGAAGACATGGCCAGTCAGGAAAGGCTGGGGGAGTTGGGCCCCGGGGCATGCAGGGGGAGGCCAGACCCCAGCAAGCCACAGGTGGACGGTCTGGAGACACAAGAAAGCCCATCTTCAAAGGAGCAGCAGGGGTAGGAATCCGTAGCCCAAGACTCTTGACAGCAGCACCGGCTCCCGCAGGCATTTCAAAGGCTGGGGGAGGAGACGCAGGTGTGTGTGGGGGGGAAACCGCCCCTGCCCAGGCTCCCCCGAGACAGTCCGGACTATTCGGCGCCAGTGGGCCGGTCAGCGCCTTCCTCCGCCGGCCCCGAGGGCGTGGTTTCTAACTCACCGGGCCTAGGAGAGGTCATCTAAAAGCTACAGTCTCATCGGACATCCGTGAGGCTCCCCGGGGTCCTCCTTGCGGGTCCGACTAATCCAGTCGCTTCTCAACCTTTCTGGATGATTTTAATCAAGGGGGGGGGCTCAGTCCAGGGCGGGCCAGGAGGGGATATAGAATCTCTGCAAGGACCCCTCCAGCAACCGCTCCATCCAGAAGGACAGCCGGTGCAACTTGCCCTTCAGGCCCCGGGGGCCCCACGCCGAGGAGGGCCTGCCCCAGGCCTCTGCCGGGTCGGCGTCGGTGTCCTCGCCGGGGACCAGGCGGCCGCCGTCGCACTCCTCAGGCTGGGGGGGCCGGAAGAGGCAGAAGTACTTCTTGTGGCCGTTCAGGGCCAGGACGTAGCCGGCGTAGTCACGCTCCAGAAAGTGCCGGTCGTACTGGTTGGGGATGGGGGCCGCATCCTGCGCAAACTCCAGCACATACTCCAGCCACTCCCGGTGCTTGTCCAGGCTCAGGAAGGAGAAATGGAGGCAGCCGCTCCTGGGGGCGGGCGGGGGGGGGGGAAAGAGAGTCAGGAGAGATCATCAAGAAGAGCCCCAGGAAGGGCTGGAGAAAGGCAGCGCCACCTTCTCTCCCATGCCTTGGAGGGGGGGAGGTGTCACCTACCCGGTGAAGGTGAAGACCTCCTGGGCGAACTTCTGCAGCAAGGGAGTCTTGGTGGCGCCGGAGAGGATCAGGACCACGTTGATGTGGCCGGGCCTGAGCCGCACCAGGTTGCTGGTGTAGGTGATGTCCGTCAGCTCCGTCACTTTCACCGAGTACTTTTTGGGAATCCTGGAAGGAAGTGCCAGGCGGTCATGGCACAGGGAGAGAGCAAGGGGGAGGGCTGGGGGCGTTTCATCCGGCCGAGAGGCAGCAGAGGGATGCAGCTGCGTGACCGGCGAACGCAACCCTCGGTTGCCTTATTGGTGCAGCACAATATCCCGGTCGTAAGGAAACACCTGTCCTCTTTGGCGAAGCTCACGTCGCTCTTCTCGCTCTTGGGGGGAGGGTCCTCCTTCTTGGAGGGAGGCAAATCCCTCTCGTCACTCGAATCGCTGGAAGAGAGAAACCGGGGCTGGTCCCAGAAGCTGCAGGGTACCAGCACACCTGACCCCCCCCTCCCCAGAAAACGCCTCCCCCCTAAAAACGGGCCCGGGCGACGGAAGGAGGGGGAGGCTCACCTGAAGGCCTGCACGATCACCGTCCCGAATAGGATGAAAAGCGCCGAGAAGATCAGGGACAGCAAAGGCATCATCTCCCGCCTTGGGAAGAGAGCGAGACGGATGAAGGCCCCCGTGTGCCCCCCCCCCAAGGCTGTGCTGTGGGGAGGAATGAAACAGCCCCCGCCAAGGATCCCAGGCAAGGCGGCCGGCCTCCTAGCAAGATCCACAGTGGCCTCTCTGGATCTTCCAGTCTACTGCTAGGGGCCCAGGTCCCCTCCCCAGGTCATGGGGAGGAGCAGGGGGGGGCTCCTCCTGGGAGCTTCCTCTTTTCATGGGAAAGAAAGGCTGAACTGGGGGCCTTTCTAGCAAGGATGGCAGCAGGGAACTATGAGCTTTGGAGGCCCCTGGCTCAAGGGTCCCGGTGGAACTCGATGGCCCCAGTGAGAGGGGCCCTCTGGACACGCACCAGTTGCTGCGGAAGAGGCTCTCCCAGCAGTCCGTCCCGTACTCCAGGGCGGAGTAGGCCCACCGGAGGAAGAAAACCTGCCGAGAGACGCCGCAAAGAGGGAGGGTCGAGAGAGAGGCTGGAATAAGGGGCAGGGACAGGCAGGGGGCAGCCCCCCAACAGCCCTCCTTCCTTCCAGGGGGATTGTGAACACACCTCCCACCGCCAGACTTTGGAAAAAACAGCCAGACTAGCAACAATTCACACGAAGGCTCATTTTGCCCGGTTTTCGGCGTTCTCCTCTTCAGAGGCTGATGTGGTTGCTGACCCCCTCCCTTCCTCCTCACCCCCCCAACCGGGAAAGGCCAGAGGGCTTACAGGTGCCAGCTCGTCCGTCAGGTCCGTCAGGACAGCCTGTGAGGAGAGGAAGGAGGCGTCCGTCCTCAGCTGCTCCAGGAAGTCCAGCAGGGTGAAGGCGTCCTGCTGGGTGCCCGCCCAGGGCTGCTCCAGGGCCCGGTATGCCACCCGCCCGGCGTCGTTGCGTCTCTCCAGGATCAGCACCTGCGGAAGGAGAGTCCGTGGGCTGGTGGGCAGGGATCAGGACTCTCTGCCAGGTAATACACACAGCCACGCCCAGCAGCCCCTCCAAGGGCGGGGCTTCTTAGGGCGGGGAAGCAGGCCCGGAGCTCCTCAAAGGCTTCCTTTCAGGCTGGCTTGGGGGGCACTGATGTCCCCCAAGAATGGAGGGGGGGGACCCACTGCCATCCACTCTGCAGACCAGGAGGAGGAGGAGGAGGCAGGCAGGCAGGCAGAACACTTACAGCCGATTTGGCCTGTAACCAGACGTCGCCCCAGAGCAGAGTGCGGGCAAACTCCTGCTGGCAGTCGCTGTAGATATGCACAAACCGCAGGGTCTCCTTCGTGTTGGCCACGGCAAAAGCCAGGAAGGCCTGATAGCTCTCCGCGTACTTCTCCCCCTCGCCCGTCAGCAGGACCACGCAGTACCTGCACCGGCACAGATTTTAAAAAAGTGGGCGCTACTGCACAGAAACTATGAGGACTAGCTCCTCGGCAGAAGAAGATCCTGCACAGGAGTCTGGGCTCTGCTCGGCCAGCCACAAAGTTTTATTCATATTCGGCAGTCATCCTCCACACAGGCCTGGATCCCAGAGCCCATCTGCCTGGGATTGGCCGCCTTGCAGCCGGACACCCTCTGGAGGAGGGGTGGAGACAGAGCTTTGTGTGGTTTCTGAGAGAGGGGGGCTGGATGGAGGGGGAGGGGCCTTTCCGCCACCCCTCACTCACTTGTGCTGGCGGTGGGACTTCTTCACAGGACACAGTTCCTGGAAGAGCTTCTGGCTGGTCAAGCGGGTGGCCAGCAGGTACTTGTTCTGGGACAGGAAGTCGTCGATCAGCTGCTTCTTCATGTGGCGGGCCTGGGGAGGGAGGGGAGGGGATTAACTGGTTAGGAGGAGGAGGGGAAGGAAAGGGAAACGCTTTGCCTACCCACCCACCCCGCGCTACGCTGGGGCCATCATGGGGCCCACCTGGATGACGTCGGCTGGCTTCTCCACCTGCTCCTTGAAGACCATCATGGTGGGCGTGTAGACGTTGATGTTGTACTGCCGGGAAAGCTCTTCGGTGCCCCGAAGCCCCACGCAGACGTACCCAAAGGACAGGTAGTCCCTGAACGCGAAGGCAGTGAGCTGGAAGGGAAGGGGGTGTCAGGAGCCCACCGCAGACCCCTCTTCCAGGCGGCCCCTCCGGACCCCCCCTGCCACCAGAGGAGGGGAGGATCAGCTGCTCAGGGTCACTGGGCGGTGGACGATGGGCACACCGACACAGCCCAGCTGCCTTTTAAATTTCAATACCCTGTGCTACCTCGGGCCCCTCCCCTCAGACTTCCAAGCACCCCCTTTGCTACACCCAAAGCCGCCCCCCCCGGCTTCCGCGGGTCAAGAACCTGGCAGCTTGGGGCAGGGGTCCCTGCTGTGAATTGCAAAGCTTCAGAGACCGACCTTGTAGAGGAGGGGCGCCAGGGGCAAGTGGTCAAAGAGCAGGACGTGGGGCTTGTTCTCCTTCTTCCAGCCGGACAGGAAGTGGACATAGTTCTTGTCCGTAATCTGCCGGGGGGGGGGGGGGGGAGAGAAGGCTGTCAGACCCCCCGCTGCTGGCTGATAGGGGGATTGCCTCAGGAACCCCTGGGTACTGATGGGGGGCATACAGGGGGTGCATTTTTCAACGGTGTTTCTCAGCTGCCTTGTGTGATGATGGGAGTGGCAGGTTAAAAATGAACCCTCAGAACAAAATTAGGCAGGAGGAACTTTGCAGCCCCCAGTCCGAAGCCGACCGCTGCCCCCCGCCCCTTCACCCCCTTGCCCCCACCCCAAATTAAAGAACCAGCAGAAAGTGAAAAATAAATACCTAAGGCAGCGGCTCTCAACTTTTTCTTCATCATGGACTCCCCCCCCACTTAAATACCTTTTTTGGCCCCGGACCACCAAAACATAAGATTTAAATCATAACATTTCTTCAAGCTTTCACAGACCCACCCCCAGGGGTCTGCAGACCACAGGTTGAGAGCCACTGGCCAAAGCCCTTCTCCAACAGGCCTCTCCCCGGCTGTCGGGCTCCTCCATGGAAACTGAGTCGGGGTCTGTGGGGCGGGAGGGGGGGGTTCCAAAGAAGAGGAACCCCTGCTGCCGCCCCCCAAGAGCCGCTCCTCACCTTCTCCACCAGGGCCCCAGGAAGCAGGCTCTCCACGAACTGCCGGAGGTTCTCCCGGACCACGGCGTTGTGGAAGAAGGTGACCTTCCCGTTGATCAGGCCCAGGATGGACGGGGTGCTGTGCGCGCCAAGGTGCTGGGCCAGGCGCCGCTCGTAGCCCGCGTGGATGACGCCGATCCCCACGCCTGGGAGGGGGAAGGAGGGACCCCTCAGGATGGAAGCTGGCAAGCCCACAGAGTACTGGGAGAGTGCCCAGGAGGAGCAGAAGCCTCGAGCTCTGGACAGGATGACCTGAGATGGCCACTGACCACCGTCGCCCAAACACCAAGCGGGTCTCCGTCCCAAAAAAGTAATGCCTGACCTATGCCTTTTGGGGCAAGTAGTTTCAAATCAACACCGGGTCTCTGAGACCCTCGGGGCCACTGCTGCCTGCCCCCCTCCCCGCCACCCCCCACGCTCCCTCCCTCTCCCCCCCCCCCCGCCTTGGCTCACCCAGGGCTTCCAGCTCCTGCACCACCTCCTTCCAGACGGGCTCAATGTGGACGCAGCTGAAGCACCAGTCGGAGGTGATCTTGATGAGGAAAGGCCTGCGGAAGCTCTCGGGCACCACCTCGTTGACGTAATGGGAGAAGTGCAGCAGATACTTCTCGTCGGTGGAGTCGTGGTGATGCTCCGAGTTGAAGGGGAAGTGGAAGAAGGACTCGTCGAAGTAGAAGCTCTCGTGGAAGGGGTGCGAGTGGCGGTGCGACTGCTGGTGCTGCTGGTGTGGGAAGCCCTGGTTCTCGCCCACGTCCCCGTAGCGGTCAAAATTCAACCGCTTCTCCTCGTTGGACAGGATCTGCACGGGAAAAACCGGAGCCCTCGTCCCCTCTTTTTCCTCCAACCGGCCTCCCCCCACCAACGTGGCACATCCAAAGTCGGCCTGCGTACCTCGTAGGCTTTGCTGATTTGTATAAACCTATCCTCTGCTCCCGGGTCCTTGTTCTTGTCCGGATGCCTGGAAGGCCGAGAAAAGGAGGTCAGCAGCAGCCCAAGAAGCGACCGCTTCACGGGACTTGCGCAGTTGGGGGTGGGGGAGGGCTCTGCTTTTAACCCTCACTGAATCACTTTAATTCTCCCTGCAATGAGGTTACTTTGATTTACTCACCACTCCCGGGCGAGTTTCTTGTAGGCTTTCTTAATATCCGCCTGGCTCGCAGTCCTACTAACGCCCAGGATCCGATATGGGTCAAAATCAACGGCCGACAAGATCTGCAGGGCCAGGACGAGGAAGAGCACCAGCACCAGGGAGAGGCTGAGCCGTTTCATCTCCATCTCCTCTCCGGCAGGGAATCTGGCCAGGAGCCTTCCTGGGGGCAAGAAGGCAGGAGGAGAGGTCAGGGCCTGCGGGGGAGGGGGGCCCTCCGGAATCGACCCACGTCCCCCCATCGGAAGCTGGGAAGAGAAACCACGCCCGGATTTTCTTGGGGGGGGGGAGAGCCTCCCCCGTGAGAAGGAGGAGATGATCTCTCAAGTAGGGGGCACATCGCCTCCTCCGTAGGCCGAGCCTCGCCGGCTCTTCTGCCTCCATCCACGGGGGGGGCTCGGGCTGCTTTCCGGCCGCGATCAGAGTTTTGGGGCGGCAGGCAGGGACCCCCCTCCTCCTCCTCCTCCTCGGGTGGGGGCGCCCAGGGGACTTTGGCGTGCATGCGCAGAGCCTGACCTCCCCCCCCCCGCCCACAACGCCCCCTCGGCCCCTCTCCGGCGGGCCCCGTCCCTGGGCGGCTCCCTCCCCAACCCGGAGCCCCCGAGAGGGGTCCGGGTCTTCCGGGATTCCCCCAAAGAGGAGGGGCGCGACCCACCCCCTCCCCGCCGAGGCTCCCCAAGCCCCCCCGCCCCGGCGAGGAAGACCGCAGAGGGGCTAGAGCGTCCCCCTCCTCCTCCCCCCCTCGCCCCCCTTCCCGGGGGGGGGAATGCGCCCGCAACGCTCACCCAGGCTCCTCTCGTCTCCCCGGTCCCCGCTTCCGGCTCGGCGGCCTCGTCACCATAGAGACGGCGCGGTCGGCGCTCACTTCCGGCGTGGGGTTAGCCTCGCCTTCCTAGGCAGAACGCCGGGAGGCAGGACGGCCGGAGCCGCGTGCGCATGCGCAGCCGCCGGAGCCGCGTTTCCTCCCCCCCCCACCCCATCCCCTGGGCGGCGGAGCGGCGGGTCCCGGCGGCCATGGAGGAGGAGGATCGGCGGCGTCTGCGCCGCTCCCGGGTGCGGCTGGTGAAGGAGCTGCGGCTGGAGCCGCTCTGGGCACCGCTGCTGCGCCGGGGCCTCTTCACCGCGGACATGCTGGAGGAGATCCAGGTACCGCGCGGCCCATGGTGCACGGCCGGGAGGAGGAGGAGCCCCCCCGGAGCAGTTTCAGGCCCTTCCTGCCCGGCGGGGCTGTCGTTGCGGGCGGCCGAGGGATCCCTCGCGGCCATCCAGCCGTGCCCCCAACCGTCCCCTTTCCTCTCTCCGCGCCTGCGCAGTCGGCGGGCCCCCGGCCGGACCAGGCGCGGCAGCTGCTGCGCGATCTGGCGACGCGGGGCCGGCGGGCCCTGGCAGACTTCGTGCTGTGCCTGCGGGACACCGGCCAGGAGGGGCTGGCGGAGCTGCTGAGCGACGGGCGCCGCCCGGAGGCGGAGGACCCCGAGGCCCATCGTCCGCCTCCTCTGCCCGGGAAGGAGAGCCCCTCCGAGGGCCAGCCCGGCCGGCCGGGTAAGCGGGGCCCCTTACGGGTAGTCCTCCGTCCGCCACCCTCGGCTAAGTGACCACTCGGACGGATCCCCCTTCAGGCACCCCGATTCTTTCCTTGTCTGTACACAGCACCCACACGCCCACCCCGAGCGCCTTCCCCGTTTCTGGGCCAGGATCCGGAAGAGGAAGGGGGAGGACTTGGGGCGGGGAGGGGGGGTCAGAGTCCGGAGGGGGGTGCCTTTGTGGCTGTTCCGCCTGGACCAACAGATCTCCTCCCTCCTCTCCCCCTCGGCCAGGCCCCCCGGGAGAGAAGCCCCAGAGGGACTCCGACATGGTGAGTTTGCTTCTTTCTCTTCGCTGGCCTTCCCAGGTGCCAATAAGCCACGATGCAGGTAACACGAGCAGGGAGGAGGGCGAGGCGAGACAAAGACCTGCCTGTGTCTGTCTGAAGTCAGGGCATCCCTAAGTCACCGAGAAGCCCAAGGACGCTGGTTGGGGAACGCTGGGAGTTGAAGTCCGCACATCTCGAGTCCAAGCTTTAGAAATGTCCCCCTAAGAACATACTATACACACAAAGCTCTTTTCAGCAGTGCGGAAGGTTGATTCCTCCGGCTTTGGATCAGTGTCCGTCCCGGTTCCGAAATCACCAGTTAAAACTTTATCCAGTGTTTTATGTTCCCTTCAGATGCGGCCCTGTGCTGAGGGCTGGCTCGCGGTCACTTGGCAGTGGTCCCACGCTGTCATATTATAATACGTCTGATGTGTCCTCACAGGTTTACCCCCTGACTTCTGAGCCCTGCGGCTACTGTCTCATTATCAACAATGTCAATTTCCACAAAGACACGGGTTTGAAACGCCGGCTGGGCTCCGACATCGATCGCCAGAGGCTGGAAAAGAGGTTCCGGGCGCTGCATTTCAAGGTCCTGACCAAGGAAGACCTCACAGCTCAGGTGAGCGTCTCCAGCCGGGGCTCGGTAGGTGCCTTGGGGAAAATATCTCCCCCTCCCCAGGATCTGGATTCAGCTTTGAGAAGTGTAGGAGGCCTGTCAGGAGGAAGCCGGAAGGGGAGAAAATGGCTTGCTGGGCAGGCTGATCTTGCTGCCGCTGGGCCTGTCTCCCTCCCTCTTCCCCCAGCTGGAGTGTCTGGGGAAAGCTTATGGCTGCCACTCCCAAAAACGTTGACTCAGCCCTTCAGGTTTGCCAGCTTGTCTCAGTGAGGTCTGGTGTTTGCTTCAACCTGCCCTCTCTGGAAACACCCTCAGGAAATCACCCAGGAGCTGCAGAACCTGGCCAGACAGGATCACAGCCTCCTGGATTGCTGCCTGGTGGTCATCCTCTCCCATGGCTGCGAGGTAGGCGGCCCGGGGCTCCTGCACGATGGTGATGATGTGGGCATGCGGGAGTGGAGAGGGCTTTCCCCGTGACTTAGCACCAACTCAGCATCCCACCCAGGGACCAGCAGTAAATCCTTTTCAGGCCAGGTTGTGACTTTGTGCTAAGCGACCGGTCCAAAGTTGAGGAATACTTTTCCCCTTGAGAGAGCCGTGCGGAGGGTGGGGGCGCTCTGAGTCTCCCGGCCTCTTCCAGAACTACCACATCCAAATTCCGGGCGCCATCTTTGGGACAGACGGGCAGCGCGTTGCGGTGCAGAAGGTGGTCAGCTATTTCAACGGCTCCCACTGCCCAAGCCTGAGGGGGAAGCCGAAATTGTTCTTCATCCAGGCCTGCGGAGGAGGTGAGGGGGGAGGCTAGGGGAGTCCAGAGGGAGGGGTCCCGGGGCCCAGAGCATCACCTGGAAAAACAGACCTGTTTGCCTTCTCAGATGAAAAAGACCCGGGCTTCAAAGTGGAGACCGATGCTTCGCAGGGCCGGCGTGAAGAGAAGACTGTGGAGTCGGACGCCACCCCAATGCAGAAGCCGGGCAGAGACCACGATGAGCTCGATGCCACAGCCACCCTGCCCACTGACAGCGACATCCTGGTTTGCTACCCGACCTTTCCACGTAAGGGGACAACGCTCCCAGGCCACTGACGGGCGCCACTTCAAACCTCTCGACTCATCACCCCCACTCCCTTCGGCCACCAGGCGGAAGCCTTGACTCAAATACCAGTCCTGGGCCAAACACGGAAGACAGCCAGAGGGGTGGATTGGGGCCCTTTCCTCCTCTTAGAGCACTGCCTGGGCCCCAGTCCGCCCCTCTCGACCCTGTGCAGCTCCTGCCGTGCTCAGAAGGCAGTGGCAATTCCACACCACCCATAACCCTGCCCCCCCTCTTTCTCTGGCTCCCTGGCCCCTCCCTCTCCCTCTGATGCTTTCAACCCGCTCAGCCAGCAGGGGGCAGCAGCTTCCCCACAGCCCACAGGAGTCGCCCCCTTCGGTCCTCAGCAGCAGCAGCAGCGTGTGGGGAGGTGAGAGGCCCGCTAGGACAGGCGAGTCCTGACATTTGGTGCTTGTGTCCCCCCCAAAGGCCACGTGTCCTGGCGGGACACACAAAGCGGCTCCTGGTTGATCGAGGCTCTGGACCAGGTCTTGGCTGAATACGCCCACCAGGAGGACCTGTCCGGCATCCTCATGAAGGTAACTTTGCCCCCCCCCCTGGGCCTCAGGCATTGGGATTCACCTGCCAGTTTCTTTGCCTGTCAGTTTTCCACCCCTGGCCCCAAACAGGCAGGAAGCGGGTGACGCCTTCTTTGCCCTCAGGCCATCAATTCCAGCTTGCCAGGCATTGTTCCATCCCCTTCTGCAGGACCCCTTTCTCACTCCATGCTCTTGCCTCCCCAGGTGGCGAACATCGTGGCTGACAAAGATGCGGGGCCTTACAAGCAAATGCCAGGTCACATCAACTTTCTCCGGAAAAAGTTTTTCTTCAAGGTTTGATGAACGTTTGCTGGTTCTTCACTGTTCCTGGGACTCGAGACGCATTTATGGAGATGTATTTCTTGGGGGTGGGGTGGGATGCTACTGGTACCGTGTTCCGTGGAGAAGCCCCCACCAGCAGGCAGAGACCCCAGACTCCAAATGATCTCCCTTCCCCTTTGGAGCTGCATGGAAACCTGCGTTTGGCCTTTCTGACTTATTGACCTAATGGAACAAACCAATTTGAATCAAGTTTCTGTTTTTTTTTTTCAAGAAATCAAAAGAATTACAATAGGAAACTTATTTTGAGCCACAAGCATTAATCTTTAAAACAAACCTTTAAGGGATAAACAGTGTCTGAAATGATTATTTAATTATTTGAGGGATGAGCACGTCTGGTAATCTTTTTACATCATTAAATATTTAAATTCCTGAGTTCTGTGCTTGTTTCTTATTTTATCTGTTCTTGGCTGCTTTCGTTCATCAAGGAGAGGCACCCAAAACAGTTTGAGCCCCTCACCGGCCCCACATTCCTCTTGGTGGTCTCCAGGAAAGGGCTTTTGCATGCCCACCCAATGTGGAAAAATCCATTTATTTCTTGGTGGGCAGTCAACAAGAGACCAGAAAGGGGGAAACTGAGGCACTCCTTCCACAACACCAGACTGGCCCATTTCCAAACAGCTGACAATAATTCAGCATGTATGCTCCGAAAAGGAGCTGCCCACCACTTCCCAATCCCGTGTCTGGGGCAAGATGGGGATGCAGAAGCCCTAAAGCCCAGAAAGAGCAGGAACTTTCAGGATCTTCCTTTGGCAGCAATACCCAACACAGACACTGGGGGACAGCACTCACTGATAAAAGGCATATCCTATTTTCTTTGTGGCACTAGTACCTAATTCAGCCACCAGGGGCAGCAGTCTGGTCATATATGCCCTAACTATGGCCCAGTACTCAGTTCAGCCACTGGGGGACACCATCCACAATTCACTTAACAATCATGTGTGACTAACTTAAGTGCAGTGGTTTGCTTAACAATGGTGGCAAGGAAAATGGTAAGATGGGGCAAAACTCACTTAACAAATGTCTCACTTAGCAACATAAATTTTGGGCTCAGCTGTGGTTATAAGTCGAGGACCTGTATCTGAGCTTGCCTTTTGACACCTCCCTCCCCACCTCTTCTTCCTTGTGTGCCATGTCATTTGTTTGCCTGATAATCTTTTAGAGGTGCAATTGTGCAGCTTCCATTGTGATTGTTAACAGGCAGGGAAAAAGGAGGAAGAACAGAGGCTGCCAAGTGGGGAGGGGGTGGAATGTGCTCCAGAGGGTCTTGAACCCCAGCTCGCAAGAGACACGCCCAGACAAGCCCAGAAACCCGGAGATAAATGAATGTTGGAGCGGGATTTGAAAAAAATCCCAGGTTTGGGGGGCAGGAAATGCCACACACACACACACACACAGCCCTTTGGGACGATAGAACGTTTATTGAGTATTTTTCGTATGGGTTTGCCACACACGACACAGCTGGGTCCTCAGTTCTGAGTCATTTTCTACAGGAGGGGAAAAGAGAAAGCAAACGATGGAAAAGGACACAAGCGCGCGCTCGCTCGCAGGTTCTGAAAAGACTGGACAGATCATGGCAAGAGCTGCGGCTTCTCTTCCTCCGCGATGTGTTTCCAGCATTAGCCAGGCCCAATTTCCCCCCTCGTGGGAACAGACCTAAACGGGCTCCTCTTTGGGTGGGCAACGTTAAGAGCAGCCAAGGCCAAGTGACCCCCTATGGCAGGAGAAGGCGGGGGAGCCGACGCCTGGCTCTTCAGGGTCTGCACTCTGCGCATGCTCCATCCCCAGAACCAAGGCAGGCCCTCCGTCCAGAAGGGTCAAGGCCAGGCCTATTCTGAGGACGCCTCGTGACCTCATGGCGATAACCTAACCTTGCTCGATTTCCCTGAATAGCAAAAAGGACGCCAGCCCATGGCTCCGGGTAGGGGGCCTCTGGGATGGGGCTCCTGCCGCCCACTCACCTCTTGCATCCAGGCGATGTAAGCGGAGACGCGGGTGAAGACGGTGGGTTTCTTGGCTGTGTTGCAGCCGAGGGCGGACCCAAAGCTAACGATGCCGTGGACTTGCCAGGATTCGCCATTGCGGCAGTTCAGGGGCCCGCCAGAGTCGCCCTGCAGACAGAGGAGGGCAGGCCGGCTCAGGAATCGGGGAGCAGCAAGCCCAAAGGCTGTTTCCCCTCCCCTCCCCGTTGAGGCTGGGTGGGTGTTGCCTGTCCTTTTGACCACTGATTGTGCTGAACCAGATTGCCCTGAATTAGGTCCCGGCTTCACGCCCACCCAGTCACAAAGCTCTGCGGGTTCATGCAGGATTGGAACGTAGACCGTTTTGGCTGAGCCCGAGTTAAGCAAACCACAGCTGGCCTTTGGCGACACCGCCCCCTCATCTGTCGCTGTGCTTGAGGGGCCCCCAGGTCAGCCAAAGGAAGCAGCAAACCTACATTGCATCCCGAAATGATGCCATCTCCCCCCGCGCAGACCATGCTAGGCTTGACCATGGAGCCCCACCAGTCCTTTTGGGTGCAGGTGGCGTGATCCACCACGGGCAGGAAGCCCTGCTGAAGGTTGTCCGCGATGGGCCCGTTGGCTGCAAGAGAGGGAGGGTGGGAGGCGTTTGGACACCAGGACGGCCGCCTTCGGGGCGATTCTTCCCTGCTTGGGGGGGGGCAGCCGCTGACTTACTCCAGAGACGGCCCCACCCGGTGACGTAACAAGGGAAGCCCTGGGGCAGCAGAGAGTCCGTGCTGGGCAGGCAGGAGGGCTGGATGGTGTCGCTGAACTTGACCGGCTCCGCCAGCTTCAGCAGGGCGATGTCGTTGCTGCAAGAGGAACAGCGGCAGCAGCCGCATTGAGGGGGGTGCAGGGCCAGGTGGGCACCCCGGGAAGGAGAAGGTGAGGCAAGAGCCCCCTTCCCTGCCACGTGGGGCAAGGACGTGGCCGCCCCCTCCTCTCCCGGCCTTCCGGAGAGACTCACATGATCAAGAGGGAGTTCCACTTCTCATGGACAATGGCCTTCTCCACCGCCACGGCCACCTCGCCGGCCTCGGCCTCCTTCAGGTTGTGCTTCCCCAGCAGCACTCGGTAGATCCGCTTGGAGCTGAGGGAGGGAGCGGCAGGGGGAGGGGAGGAAGCAGGATGGGGGGACAGAGCCCCCCTCCCTGGAAAGCTCCCCCTCCTGCCCCGCAAGGAACACACTGGGCGGGGAGTTTCCTCAGCGTCCTTCAAAAGACACTGCGGGGGTGGTTTGGGGAGACGAGGTCTCAGCTGAGAAGGAAAGACGTCTTTCTCCCGAAGTTGCCCCCAGAGGGACGCGGGGCTTACCTGATGCAGTGAGCCGCCGTCAGCACCCAGTGGGGGTCCAGGAGGGTCCCGCCACAGGTGTGAGCCCAAACTCCATTCTTGTCGTACTGGAGGGAGACCTGAAAGTGAAATCGGCCCAATTGTTACCTTCGAAAACCCCAAAGTTTCACTCCCCTCCGACCTGGATTTTGCCCTGCACCCCAAACCCCTCACGAAGCAGGCAAGGACCTGGTGTATGATGATCTTCCTGGGTCCCCCGAAGATCTCCTCTCCCTCCTCTCCCTCAGCCATGGTTCTGCCCTCGCAGAGTGCACCAAGCAAGGACCCCCGAGCCCCTTACCTGCCAGGGCCAGCTGTGGGGCCGGACGTCTTCACCCCCAACCACACGCGAAACGTTGGGCACGTAGGTGGGGCGGCCACAGCCATAGGCTTGGAGAGGGAAGCAATTTATGTCAGTGACACAAGAGCCCTCTCAACGTTTTTCTCCTAAAGTCTGTCCCCCCCCCAAACAGGTGAAACTGAGGCACTTCCAATCATCAATGCAGGGAGGACTGACCAGATTCTCTTTGCATCCAATAGCCAGAGAAACTGACCAGACCCTGCGCTAAAGAGCTCCTGGCAGCCCAGGCTGAGGAAGCGCCCAGCTGTTCCCCAAGGGGAGGCAGCCCAGGGCTCCCCCACCCCCCAACCATTTACCATGAGCCACGAGCAGGAGGGCGCAGAGCAGCTTGAGCATGATGGCAGCCACTGAAGTAGGCTTTGTGGGAGGCCGCTCCCGCATTTATAGCCAGCTGAAGCCGAGCATCCTGGAAGCTCCGACCAGGTGCGATCGCCAGGCGCCTTTGACCTTGACAGATTATCGCTGGATCGATAGAGGAGGAAGGCGGCCCCTTGGCACAGAGCGTGGCCGGCTGTGTCCTCTGCTCGCTGGGTCAGGGTCTCTGCAGCCCTCAAGAAGGGGGGAGACCTTTGGGGCTTCTGGGAGGGGGGGAGCTGCTCCTCCTGCATCCCCCCAGCTGGCCCAGGCAGCCACAGGTTCAACAGGGCTGGGGAACATGGGGTGGGGAGCATCTGGGCAGCCTCCAAAATCGTCTTGGGCGACCAGAGGCCCCCCACACACACACACACTCCCATCCGACCTCTGGCCCGGCTTTCCTTCTGAAACGGGGGTGGGGGGTGTCGCAGGGAAAGCACACCCAGCCGTCGGCTGCAGCCCCTGTACCAGGGAGCAAGGCTGGTGCCGGCAAGGCCAGCTCCTTGGGGGCTCCGAGGGCAGCTCCTGGCTACGGCTGGAGCCCCTCTGCCCCAGAAGCCCCCGGCCGTGGGAGAAGCAGCAGCTGCCTCATCCAGCCTGGCACGGCCGCTGGAAACGTCCCCCTGGCACCTCCTTCGTCAGGTGTCCGCTTCCCACGGGGAAACACGGCAGGGGTTGGGAAGAGGGGCCAGGGTGGCGCCTGGCCAGGAGGACCAGACGGAGGGCACCCAGGGACATTGACGCACAAGCGGTGCCCTCGGCTTAGACTCAGCTACGCTCAGGTGTGGACACGGGGGGGGGGGGGGGGCTGCTGCCCCTGAATCTGACTGCCCGGCCCAAGCCCAGCCATTCGGCCAACTCCGTTGTGGCCCCGCTGCAGCAGACTGGAGAGGTTGCTCGAGTCAGTAAGGCCAGCCACAAGAAAGGCACAAACTCGTCAACCACACCTCCTGATTGAATTCCTCCCCACCGCCCCACACCACAACCACAAGAGACAGACTCTGGATACCACAATGAGCTTATGAAATATAGTTTTGTTTTAATTATATTTGGGTAAAAAAAATAAAATCATACCACTGAAATGGAACAGCTTTTGAACCCACAAACACCACCTCGCAACCCACAGATGTTGTACCGTCCACTGAAGTGACCAAGGAATTCGAGGGGAGGCTGAGGGCAAGCAAGGCCCCACGCGGCCCCAGGAAGAAGCAAGCCAGCTTTCAAGGGTGCACAGAGATTTTTTGGCCAAACAACACAAATTCAGCACTAAAGCAAGCAAGCACGGAGAAAAGGGGTTGGGGGTTTGGGTGGAAAGACCCCCCCCCTTGGGAAATAAACCCTCAACAACAGCCAGATGGGGCTCTGCAAAGCACTAAACTAGAGCTGCCATAATTGTGGCTCACTGAACAAGCCAGCATCAGAGTAATTCACGCTTCACACCAAGTTCTTAATCCTGCTCTGGCTCACATGTACACAGCAACGCAACTCCAGAAGAACTTGGGGCTTATTGTCTGGATATAAACACACACAGAAACACACACACACACATACAGACTGTAAATTGACCCCATCGTACAAATATGCCAGAATCCAGCTCCCATCATCCCCTGCCGGAAAACAGCCGGGGAACCTCTCAACATTCTGAAGAGTTTAAACTCCAAACCTCAGGTGGGAAAGGGTCCCCCCAGGGCCCCCCCCACTCTCCCTTCTCAGGGAAAGTGGTCTAAGGGGCTCCCTCAAAGGAGACCCTCCCCCAGACCCCCCCTGCCATGCCTATCTCCTGCCACCCCTGTGGGTGTACACTTTGGGGAAAGCAGAGTCCGAGCAACGCACAAAGACAGCATTTCTGCACAAACAGCGGGATGGGCGGGTAGGGGGAGTGGGGAGACCCCATCCCACCCCAAACAGCAGGCCACATCCATGTACCACAACCCCAGAGGGAGAACGGGATGATTCACACGTCAAGTCTGCAAAACTGGGACCGAGAGACAACGAGAAGCACGAGACCAACGAAGACGCCGTGAAAGAAACACTGAACGGCTGGCTCGGGGGAGTGGGGAGGGGGAAAATAAGGCCCAAATGGGTCTGGGGCCTCCAAGGTCTGCCTTCTTCCCACCAACCACGCTGGATCGCCAGCTGACCTGGACCCTCCGGCTCCTGCGCCTCTAGTAGTCACCTGACCCACAAATGGTGGCCAGTTGGGGGGGGTCTTGCAAAGGGGGAGGCTGGTTGCAGGGCGGATGGGGTGATTGGGGGGGGTTCTGGCGGGGGGTGGGGGGCTACTGCCCAAAGGTGGACTGCAGCTCCTTGAAGGCCTCCTTCCTCTGCTTCAGCTCCTCCGCCTGACGCCGCTTCTCCTCCTTCTCCGCCTTGATCTCCTCCTCGAAGCGGCTGGTTACGTTCATCGCCTGCACCTGGGGGGAGGGGGCAGCCGAGGAGGGGGGTGTCCCACCTTTATTGTTTTTGTAAGTAAATTAAGGAAAAGATCGTACCTGATCCCCTTCCTTCCGCCTCTTTTCCCAACGACCCTGTGAGGTGGGCCAAGAGAGTGTAACCCAAAGTTGCCGGGCTGGCTTCCAGGCTGGACTGTGTGAGTGAACCTGCCACCCCCCCACCCCCGGTCTTTAGGCCCCCTTGCTGGGGGCCCCCCTCCTTACTTTGGCCTCGAAGAAGCTCTTGGCCCCCTTCACGCCCTCCGTGGAGACGTCGATCTCCGAGAGGCGGGCCAAGGCGTGCAGGCCGCTGTCTTCCTCCAGCTCCCCGGCGGCCGCTTTGCGGAAGATGAGGAGGAACTGGGGGGAGAAGATGTTTGGCCAAATTCCGCCCCAGCCACGGTTCAAGGGGTGGGGCGGGAGGAAGGACCCTCACCTCCCGGAAGCTGAGCTTGCTGTCCACGTCCTCGTCCACTTCCTTGATCATGGTCTTCAGGCCCAGGTGCGTCTGGGGGGCCCCCAGCTTCTCCATCATCCGCTTCAGCTCCATCAGGTCAATGAAGCCGTCTTTGCCCGCGTCGTACCTGGGGACGGGGCCAAGACCGAAGACCCGATCAGCCGGCGGCCAGACCCTCTCCCAAACTGCTGTCTTGCCCAACTGACACGCTCCTCCTGGGGAAAGCCGGGTCCCTCTCCAGCAGCTCTGGACCAATGGGGTTGCCGAGGGCTGCACGGTTGGAGCCATGCCCCCCCCTCCCCGAGGCTGCCGACAAGGGTGTAGTTCTAATAACCTGTTATTAGAGCCGAGTTGGCTGGGCTGCCATTCTGCTCGCCAGTCACGTTCGCACTGGGGCCTATCCAGGTGTGATCTGCCACCCGCACGCCTTGCAAACCATTTCCGTTTAGTGCAGAAGTGTGTGGGGGGGGGCACCCAACCAGTCAGATTCAGGGTCCCAGAAACAGGGTAATGAGGTGGGCCAGGAAGATGCTTATAAAGAACCAGGAGGGGTTTCGCAGTGCCCAGATGTTCGGGGGGGGGGGGAGAGAGGGTGCTTCAGCAACCAGGAAGCCAGGAAGGGAGCGGGGGCTGCTAGCCAGCCACAGCTCTGCTCTTGGGTGTCCTTCCACAAGATGTGGTGGGGCTTAGTCATTTCCCGGAGCAAAGACTGAGCTCCCATGCGCGAGGAGTTGGCTAACCAGCTCCTGTGCAAACTTTCTGCTCAGGCGGGTGCCAACTGGCTCCTTCCGCCTGCCCCGCCCCCCGCAGCCGGCCTGCCAGGGTGGCTGAGCAGTGAAGGACCCTGCCTTCATCTCAGGCATGCCCCCCCACCGGGAGCCACTTACAGCCTGCCAAGCAGGAGGGGAGCCTTGCAGCAGCCTGTTTTGCAAGATTAACCGATGGAGCTCCCTGCCACAAGGGACCATCTTACAGAAGCCAGCCAGGAGAGAACCTGCCCAGGTTGCCTGCTTTCTTCCATGACCCCCCCCGCCCCCGCACAAGCAGCAGCTCTCCACACAGGAGGCTGCAGAGGGAAGAGGCGCCCAGAGGAAAAGCCAAGCGAGTCGATACCCAGGAATAATAATCGCCACTGATCAAGCCTGACTCCCACAGCATCTGTTCAGGTCCTAGGATGGAAGGCCACCAGGAGATCGGGGCATCGGCCTGCCGGTGGTTTCTGCCGTGGCTGCATTTTTCATTTATTTGTCTGCTTATTCTATGTCTACAGCCACTGAGTCTCAAGCGAGGGACTCTTAAGCTGGACCCATGCAGGGCTTCTCCCCACGTTTTTCTCTGCAGAATCAGTCAGTAACGGACTGCAGCAAGCCCTTCTGATGCCTAATTCCCCTTTTTTCTCACTCAGCTGTGACACTGCACAACCAGCACTTGTCAAGAATGCAAGGTGCGGGTCTGCTTTGCCTGAAGGGGAGAGCCAGGCCAGCCAATTTTAAAGCCCCCACCCCCGCCCTCACTGCCCCAGCCCAGCACCTACAGGCTGGTCAGCCGTGGGCTCCGAGAAGCCCCACGTTCAGCCCCTCCTGCGTCCAGCCAAAAAAGACTCTCTGGCCCCTAAAAGGATCAGAGCGGAAAGAACCATCCCCAAAGTTTAATTTAATTTAATTATGGGACTTATATGCCGCCCTATCTCCCGAAGGACTCAGGGCGGCTAACAACAATAAAAACAACAAATACAAATATTAAAAGAAATTAAATTTTACAAAGCCCCACTAAAAACCAGTAAAAATTAAAAACATAATTAAAGCCCCCAACGTCAGTCCAGGTCGGCCACGAAAGGACCGGAGATCTGGGGCCGTCCGAAGCTCTCGGGGGAGCTGATTCCAAAGCGCAGGCGCCCCGACAGAGAAGGCCCTCCCCCAGGGGGTCGCCAGCCGACACCCTGAGGAGGCCCTCTCTGTGTGAGCGCACAGGGCGATGGGAATGGGAAGTCGTTCCTGGCAGCGGTCCTGCAAATATCCCGGGCCTAAGCCATGTAGGCTTAGTTCCAGGATTCAGGAAGACTATCCCTGAATAGTGAAGCTCCATTAAGCCAGAGTCATTAGCCTAAATTCCTTGGCAAATCAGCCCATAAAACAACAATAACCCAAGTCCATTGCAGCCCCGAATGTAACACCGGCTGCATTTCCACCTGGCGCTCTCTTGCAGACCACCTGGAAGGCGGGGGAGGGGGAAGGGGAATCAAAATCCCTAACAAACAGATCGCGGGCTGAAGTACCAGCCCCCCCCCCGCACGTGCCCTTCGCGAACGACGCCCTGCCGAAACCTGCGGGGAAACCCGTCGGAGATGCGGTCCTCTCCGCCGGGGCTGCGCAAACGGAGGGGAATCTGTCTCTGGCAGACCCCCGCCCAGCCTTCGGAAGGGGAAGCCTTGGCCTTTTCCGCTACTTTGGACTCCAAGTCCCATCGCCCCACCCAGCCCAACCAGGCAGGTTCCAAAGCCGAGGTGGCCTCTGCACGTGCCCAGAGGGCGCTTTCCCCAGGACGCAAGCGAGGCCCGCCTCACACGTGCCCGCTGCCCCCTCTTCTCTTGGCGCCGCTCCGCTTTGGAAGCAAAGCCCCCAACCCTCCCTCCCTCCCCGCTTGCCGGGCAGCCCCGAGCCCGCGTCGGCGGGGCGGAAGAGGAGCGGGGGGAGCAGGAGCAGCTTCCTTTGCAGCCCCCCCAAAGACTCCGCGAAGCCCCCCGGGGGAGGGGGGTACTCACTGGCGGAAGAGGCGCTCCATGTCCTTGATTTGCCGGCGGGAGAACTCGCGGAACTCGCTGTAGGGGCTGAAGACGCGGTGGGCGCCGCCCGGCGAGAGCTGCCCAGCCGGGGGGGCTCGGGGGCCCGGCGACCCCTCCGCTTCGCCCTCCTCCGCCGCCGCCGCCGCCTCGGCGCCCCCCTCCACGCGCAGGCGGCGGCTCAGCTTGCCGGCCAGCTCCTCCGTGGCCATCCTGGCGGCGGCGGCGGCGGCAGCCGGCGCGCCTCCCATCCGCTGGCCAGCCGAGCCCGGCTCCGCCCCGCCGGCCACGGGAAGGGGGGGGGTAAGGGCGCCGAACCACAGCTCCCATCATCCCGCGGCCCGGGGCTGCTGGGAGTCGTAGTTCCCCAGCCTCGCGATCCCCCTGCAGGACCCGGGAGCGGAGAACTACAGCTCCCATCATCCTGACTCCGGAGAGGAAGCGAGGGCAGGTGCGGACCCAGCCGAGGCTCCGCGCTGCCCTTGTTGCGGGCCAGGCTGGAGCGGAGGGTCCGGCACCCCAAGCTCCTCTCAGCCCCCCCCCCCCCCGCAATTTAGGCAGGACCTGAAGATGCAGGCATCTCCTCCTCTTCCCAGCAAGGGCAGCCCCCCAGCTCTGCTTCTCTCCTGACAACCCCCCCCCAGGGAAGCCCAGGGGGGCTAAGTCCGCAAAAGCTGCCACTGCCCCCCCCCAGAAGGTCCACCAGGCCACTGAGGTAGCTGTGACCTGGTGCCGATGGGCAGGGAGCCCGGTGGAGGAGAGGGACGCGGTGGGGGCAGGGACCACAAATACCAAACCCCTCCCTTGCTGCTGCTAAGTTGGGAAGTGGTTTGGGAAGCGCCAAAGACCACCAAAAGCAGATCCCTTGCAAACGAGGGAGATAAACTGAAGCCTCTTGGAGAGCACCTCTGCTCCTACCTTTAGGGGGATCTTGGTCCCCTGAGGACCAGGCCACCTTTGGGGTGAGGCCCCGGGGCCTGTGCCCCCGACTCAGCCCCAGAGACCCTCCCAGCTGCAGTCGCCCCCTTCTCTTCCAGAAAGGGTTCAAGGGAAGGGGAACAGGGAGGTGGAGGCCGAGAACCAGCCTGCTGCAAGAGGGGGGAGGAGGAGAGCAGAGGAGTGAAGGGGCCACAGAGGGGAAACCCCCCCCTTAAGCACCCGCCGGCTTTCCTGCCAGCCTCAGTGTCCCCTGAATGGAGCCTGTTCTACGAAAGCCGAAGCTTGGCAGACGCCGTGGTTGTCGCCTCCGTCTGCCTTGGGATCTGTGTGGGTGCAGATCTAAGCTTGAGGGAATCGGGTGCCAATGTCTGTGTAGGAAGCCCCCACCTCCCCCCTCTATTCAAAGCAAATGCGATAAATGAATCATTTACTCCCCAAGAAGCCCCTGGTGGGGTCAGGCCTGGATAAGGGAGCACTTTTCCTGCCAGTTAGGCCCCCCGCCAAGCCCCTCCGCCTTCCAGTCACCCCCTCGCCCACCACTCCCCGATCCTTCCCCAACGCCCAGCAGCTCTGTGGGGAGAGCCCAGATCTTTCCCCCAGGACCGTGGGGAAAGCCGAGGCGAGAGCTGGTTCCACTCGGCCCTTTCTCCCTGCCCAAAGGGAGAAGGCCGTTTGGGGGCTCTCCCCCCACAATCCAGTCCAGAGGATGGGGGGGCAGCCAATGACCGGTTTTCTAAAATGCCTCATGGAGCTGTCGAAGAGCCATCGGCCATCTTGAAAACCCCCAAGCAAAGCCGGGCCTGAAACCCAGGAAAGAGTGGGGGGAGTTGGGGGGAATGGGGAGAGGAAAAGGACCAGTGGAAACGGCTGTTTTCTAGGAAAGCTTGGCCTGTTCAAAACCCTTCACAAAATGATGGAAACAGTCTCTACAGGTCCTATGAATCTGTTCAAGCAGACAGTAACATAGTTGCTGTTCGTTATATACACAGCTACCAAAAGTGCAGGATAGAAGACAGAGTATCAAACTCCTGAAAAACATCCCCTTCCTAAGAAGAAACTATAAGAAAATCTAAAGCTTGTTTGCCATAAATCCACACGGATTCTTCTTCCTGGGTCACTTCCTGCTTTAATATTAGTATGTTTACAATTTAGCCTAAACCTAAGCACCTTTGATTGCTATCAGTGAATCTGAAAAGCAAGTGAGAAAAACACCCCCCCACCCCACCCCACCCCTTTTCTCTTACCTTTCTGAGCTGGCGGCCGCATTCGGGCCGTGCCCCAGGCCAAGAACGGCTGTTTGAGCCAGGGATCCCGAGAAAATGTCCTCAAAGGGAAAAGCTAGGAAAACAACGCCTGACTGAGGTTTTTTTTAAGGTCAGTGCTGTAGAAACGGGGAGAGAAGCGGAAGGAAAAAAGGATCAATCCCAGGACAAATTTCACAACGGGACCCCTTTGCTTTTCTTACTTAAATAAAGATACTTTGCAGGTGCTCGCATTTTACCCCAAAGTGAAAATCTGGGATCTCTGGCTGAAGGCGCTCCTCTTCCCGATTTCCCATCTCTCCAGGGCCAGCGAAGAAGCAGCTGTGTCCTTGTGGGTCCCCGGCGCCCACTGGCAAAGAGCAAGGGGGCCGTAAGGCAACTCCAGGGGAGGATTTTGCCACCCGAAAAAGGGGGCCCTTCACTTCTCCGGCATCCTCTCGAGGAAAATGCAATTCCTTCTCTGCCCTCCGGCCGGCCGGACGGAGACACCGGAGGAACTCGCCAGCTGACCAGCCTTTTTGCCCGGATCGGGTTTCCCTCGGGCTGAAGAGGGTGGGCTTCTGGCAGCAGGGCAGGCCGGGTGGGCTTCTGGTAGCAGACGGGCACCTCCTTTCCAGCCTCGGGCATTTTCAGAGGGAGCCACGGACGGACCGGCACAGAGGGCCAACAGCTCGCGTGGAGAGGAGAGAGTTGAACTGACGGACAGGCCCTCTGGGGGACGCTGGGACGGGCTGCAGCGGCAGAGCCTCCCTTGACCCATCTGCCTGGGCTGCCCACCGACGACCCGCACTCCTTGGCAGCGGGCACCATCCTGCCGGATCCTCCCCTGCCGTCAGCCTCCGGGCGTCCCCACTGCACCGGCCGGGACCTGCTTTGCTTGGGAATCCACCTCTGAACTGAGCGCAGCCATCCTGGAGTCCCTGCTGCTCCCAGATTTCGGCCTTCACCCCATTTAAAAAACAAAGGGATGCCCCCCCCAAGTGTCCAAGTGAGAGCTCAGGAAACCTTGGTTCAGCCAGAAAGGCCAGAGTTAGCAGGTGGACGTTGCTTAGATCTGGAGGTCAAGAAACACAACCTAGGAGGAGACAAGCAACGTCCCTCCTCGGACCCAGAAAACTCCTCGTGTCTGTGAAATGCCACGTATCAAGTATCACCTTACCCCCCCCCAAAGTCCCCATGAAACGGCCCACAGGACCCACTTGTTCATTATGAATTGCTGTCCCAAGCCCTAGCCCCCTCCCCAGTGACGAGGCCTGGCTGAAGCCCACCCCTTTCCCCAGAGAGGCCAGCTGACACGGGTGGCTGGGCTACGGAGCGTTTATCCATCCTGGCCCCCTGGGCCTTTGTTCGCAGCCGAGGCACTGGACGCATCCAGAGAGGCCAACGGCCGTCCGGACGAGGCGCCTACATCTTTATGAAACACATCAGTTTTCCACCGTTTCTCCTATTTACAGCGGCAGGACGGTCCCTACCCCACAGCGCTCCGGAAAGGGGGCAGCCTAAGCCCAGCCGCTGCAAGACACTCGGGGTCTGCCGGCCTCCCTCGGCCCCTCAGCTGCCTTCGGACTTTCGGAGGGCGGCTTCCTTGGGGCTGGCGTCTACAAAAGGCAGGGAGGGGAGGGCGTTTTAAAGAGTGACAGCGTGGCATCTGCAACCGTTTATTCCCCTGTCCTGCCGAAGGGTTGGAAGAGGACCCCCCCCACTCAGTCTGGGCGACCCAGTCTCCCTTTCAGCCCCCCTCCGACTTCCAAAGCTCCCGTAGGGACAGCCCTCCCCTCAAAACGTCTCCTCCTCCTCCTCCTCCTCCTCCAGTGGCAGCCACGCAACAGGCACCTGGGTGGCTTCGGCTCCTTCCGCTTTCTGCCCTCTCCCCAGGCCTGAGCTGGGGAGTCCCTATTGGGGGGGAGGGGGTCCCCGATGGTCTAAACCAAAGTGAAGGGCAGGCCAGGCCTCTGGAGACGTCACGCCCACTGCAGGGGGTCGGAAGCTGCTTTGGGCTCCAACCGTGCCATCTCCTTAGACTGGGATGAGGGCTCCTATTCTGCCTCCCATTGGGGGGCGCGTGCATGTGTCCCTGCCGCCCCTGGCCCCGTGCTGCCCTGCCCTGTCCCCGTGGCCGAGTCCAGGTGGGAAGCAGACCGTCAGAAGTTAAGACTTGCAAGGGGAGAGCCTGGGGTGGGGGGAGGGCCACCAGCTGGGATCCTATGCCCCTGCCCCACCTGTCCGCCCCACAGGAGGGTCGAAGGCCTGGCCTCTCAGGCAGAGAAATCCATCCTGCCACGGCCACTGCCCTTCGGCTTCGATGTCCGCAATCACCCCCTTTGCCCAGTCCTTCCCAGGGAGAGGCCGGTCGGACGCCACAGGCCTGCTTTATTGTCGCCTCCGCCGGTCCCGGGTGGCCCCTACCTTGGGCTTCCCGAGGGCCTTGCTCAGTCTCTTCTCTTTGCTCAGCTGCAGCCGCGTCCTCTCCAGAGCCTCCCTCAGCAGCGCCTTCTCCTCCGCGTCCCTGTGGACCTGGTCGGCCAGCTTGGCCGCCTCCGACTGGCAGGCCTGCAGGCTGCGCCTCTTGCTCCTGCGCGGGGCAGGGAATTGGCCTGGGCTGCGGACCCCCTTCTCCCGAGCCCTGTGCTCCTCAGCAGCCGCCCGTTCCCTGCTAGCCGAGTGCCCCCTTTCCTCCTCCTCCTCCTCCCGACTTGCCGTCCCCCCGCCTGGGGCTGGCGGAGGTACCTGAGCTGCCCGGCGTCCCCCTGGAACTCTTTCAGCAGGGACTCCTTCCTCTCCAGACGGCTCTTCAGCTTGCGGATCCTGTCCAGCAGCAGCTCCAGGTCCTGCTGGCGCAGCAGCCGCACCTTCTCCCGCTCGGCCTGGGGCAGGTGCTTGAGGGTCCGCAGGCCCGTCAGCTGCTCCACCTCCATCAGGCCGGAGAGGCCCCGGACAAGGCTGAGGTACTGGGGGGGAGGGGCACGGTGGGTCCTTTGACTGAAAGGCCCAGCCAGAGGGGGGGAGGTGTGGGGGGAGCCACCGCAGGCCCAGGCAGACCCCGTCCCTGCACCCAGAGCAGAAGAAGCGCTGCCCAGACTCGCCTGCTTGCGGCCCACCTCCCTCCCTCCCCGACGCTCAGCCCACTCTCCGCTTCTCGGGTCAGGCTGCCATTCGTGAAGCCACGGCTCGGGGGACGGGGGGCCTCCCCTCCTTCCCTACCAGGTGCTCGCTGAGGTCCAGCGCATCTGCCATCTCCAGCCTTGCGGTCCTCTCGGTGGCCACGTTGGGGTCGATGCCGGAGGGCCCAGCTGGAGGCTCCAAGGGAGGAAAGGCAGTGAGAGCTTCTGAAGCACCTGCGGGGACTGGCGCCTGGAGCCCGCCTGGCGCTTCTGCCGTGGCCGCCTCTTCAAGGAGCCCCCCGAGAGCTCAGATTACCTGGTGGGCATCCATCGCCACAGTCAGCACCGTCGTGGGGTCCTTCCCCCTCGCCTCCTTCTCTGCCGGCCCTCTCCGTACGACCAGAAGCGGCTCCGAGTTCTTCGCGTCTGCAGAGGGAAAAGACGTGGCTCCATTCCAGGTAAGGCAGGTTTTTGGGGTGGGGAGCTGGACCGAGGCACGGTGGCCACCTTCCTCACTGTCCCTCCACCGCGTCTGAACGGGACGGCTCTTGAAAAAGATGGGATCCACTCGGCACAGAAGAACCCAAAGAAGCGCCGTGCTGGGGGCGACGGACCACGAATGCCGGAGGCCAAGCGGCCACCCAGAGCGAGTGGTCCCCACTGGGGGGAGGGGGGCTGGCCTGAAAGCAATTGGGGTGAGGATGTCCCCACCACCCCAAAGCAGACGCCGAACTGCAACACTTAACATGAACAAGGACAAAAGTCACCGGCCGCTTAGTTTAGGCCGGGGCTCTCCAAACGTGGCCACTTTTAAGACTAAGCTGGCTGAGGAACTCTTGGAGGTGAAGTGCCCAAGTCTTAAAGTGGCCACGTTTGGGGATCCACGGTCTGGACCTAAAGGCTGCTCCTTCCTGGGCGTTCCACACCGACACACACACACCCCGATAGCCAAAAGGAGGCCTCTCCTGCCCTCGGCCGTGTCTCCAAACGGGGGAGCAAACGGGAGCTCCCCACAGGCCCCAGCCAAGCACCCGACTCACCCTTCTCCAGCTTCCGCAGCTTCTTGCGCAGCTCGGCCAGGGCCTCTTTCTGGCGGTGGATGACCTCCTCGTGGCGGGAGCCTCTGCACCTGGCGCCCAGGTCGGCCAGGCACAAGAGGGGGGGCTCCTGGAAGCGCAGAGACACCCCCTGGCACTCAGCACTCCCTCTTCGAGCCAGAGGGCACGGGGGGAGGGGGAACCTAGGGGCTCCTGCAGCTCCCTGGCCATTGGGCCGGCCTCTCTTCCCGTCTCTTCGGTCTCTCTGCTCCCAGAGGTTATTTGAGGTCACCCTGCCTGGCTGGGGATGAGCGCTTCAGGCAAGGCCGGTGGCAGAGGAGGATGGGCACTACTGGGCTACTTCGTGACCATCGGCAGCCCAGCCATGGCCCCTGGCCAGTGGGAGCCACCCTCCCCAAAGGGCAAGGAGGCTCGGGAGCAGCCCCACCCAGCCCCCTCAACCCTCCCAACTCTGTGGGTGCCCAGGATCCCTCCCAACCTGGCTGGCAGGCAGAAGGAGAGCAGGACCAGGTGGCCGTTCCCTCCCGCAAGCTGCCGTGCCAGCCCTTCGTGAGCAATTAGAGCAACAGTTAGGAATGACAAAAGGTGCGATGAAAACATTGGCCGCTTACGGAGAGCGACAGGCGGGGATCCCTCTGCGCAGCCCCCTCTGGGCAGAGACCCCGGCAGGCCCTCCCCAGCCTCCGGAGGACTCCCGTCGGCCCCCCACTTGCCTTGGCAGCAGGGGGGGTCTCGTCCTGCAGGGCCCCCATCGTCTGCACGCCCTTGTGCTGCAGAACCCTGGCCGGCTCCCCGGCCTTCGCCTCCTGCGCCAGCAGCTCCTTCACCTTCTCCCGGGCCTTCCTGCAGCAAAGGCGGGAACGATGGAAGCAGAGGACACACACGGACGGACACACACGGACACACACCCTGTGGCCATTCCCAATTCTGCCCCGTGAACCTAATGGGCTCAGCAGTACAGGGAGTCCTCGACTTACGATCACAATTGAGCCCAAAGTTTCTGTTGCTAAGTGAGACACGTGTTAAGCGAGCTTGCCCCCATTTTACGACCTTTCTTGCCACACAGTTGATGAATCGGTCACACGGTTGTTAACTGAACCTGGCTCCCCCCTTTGACTCGGCTCGTCAGAAAGTCTCAAAGAGGGAACACGTGACCCTGGGAGGCTGCGACCGTCGTAAATATGAACCTGCTGCCGAGCGTCCCAACTTTGATCCCACGAGCGCAGGGAGGCTGTGACAGCCGCAAGGGTGAAGGACGGTCCTGGGGCCCTTTTCTCGGCGCTGTTGTAACTTCGACTGGTGGCCAAGCAGCCCCAAAGCCTCGGGGAAGGGGGGAGGCTACGTTCCCGGTGAGCCCCCTTACCTTAACTCCTCCGTGGTGGCTTGGAGGTGGCTCTCCCTCTGGGCTAGCCGCCTGGAGGTCTCCGCCAGCTTCTCCCGGAGGAGGCTGAGCTCCCGGGCCTGGCTCTGCACCAGGCCTCGCTTCTCCTCCAGCTCCGCCTTCTGCTTCTCACTCAGCTCCCCTGCGGAGAGAGGTGGGGGCTCCTCAATCCCCCACCGCCCCCCTCCTGGAGCCTCGCCCCACGCGCGCTCTGGGCCCAGAGGCATCCGGTCGCACGGCCGGCCAGGGTGGCCCCCTCACGGGGCCCCGACGCCCTGCTTTTCTCACCGGGGCCGCCCTGGGCACCCGCCAAGAGGCACAAGCGATCAATTCCCACCATGGGAGAGAGGAGGGCGAAGGGGACGGCAGAACCGTTTTACTTAGAGAGAGGAATTTATCTAGTTCTGTTTCTACTTGGAAAGTGGACTCTGGGCTTCCTGAATAAGAGGAAACGTTGGTTTTAGGTTTTGATGTTGAGCGTAAGTTCGTGGTTATGGAAATGGCTTGAGAAGCTGAGAAACACAAAGCCAAAGGTTGAAGTTTATCCTTCTTTTTGTGCTCTGCTGCACTGTTTCTTTGCCCCCTTCTCTTAGCTTTCTAACTTTTTCCTTCTGGGTTATTGTCCCATCGTAAACTTTAATTAAAAAATTCAAGCTGTGCACAGGCACGAAAAGACAGCGGATGGAGGAAGGCGTTAAGAATCTGTGCCCAAAGCGACACCCGTGTCACAAACCAATCACGTCGGACATGGTGGCTCTGGCCTGGCAAAGTTCCTTCTTCAGCTCCTCAATGACGGCCTGGTTGGCCTGGATCTCCTGCTTGGCGGCCGCCAGCTCCTCCCTGGGAACAAAGGCAGAGAAGGGCAGGCTCCGTTTCAGCGGAGGCTTTTCATTCAGCGAAGCATCGTCTCCCTCCCACGGAGGCCGAGGCCGGTCGGCCACAGCAGAAACGGGCTGGGAAGGGCTACTGGGTCCCTTTCCCCACTTCGGCTGCCCAAACCGGGAGCGAGCAAGGGGCAGGGATGCACCTGCGGGAGGCCCTGGCCGCTCCTCCCCTTGGAACCCTTTCCCTGGTTTCTTAAGCCCTCCAGCCAAAACAAAACTTACTTCAGGAAAGTGTGGAACTCGTCCATGATGCACAGCCCTGGGGAGGCAGGCAAGGGGGCCTTGCTAGGCTCCGGCTTCGTTTCTGCAGGGGAAAAGAAGTTGCGGAAGAAATGCGGAAAGCAGTCCGGCACCTTTGTTAGAAAAATCAGCTTGATTTTCCCCATCGGGACAAGCGCAGAGAAGAAGAGAATCAGCCCAAGAGAAGCCCTTTCCCGAACGTTCGTGAGCCCACAAAATGTCCTCTTAGAATTGCTTCCAAATTCCCCAGACGGTTCTTTGCCTCAAAGAGGCGACTCCCAGCCGCTGCAGCTGGGATGAGGGCGGCAAGCAGGGCGGCCCTTTTTTTCCCCTTTTAATCCCATTTATATCCCGCCCTTCTCCGAAGACTCAGGGCGGCTTACAATCTAAGAAGCACAAACCAATGTGCTTAGCAATAGCAGCCTTCATTCTATGTATATGCCTGCTTATTAGGCCCCCCCGCAAGCGACATTTTTACAAAGTCAGCTTATTGCCCCCAACAATATGGGTCCTCATGTTACCTACCTCGGAAGGATGGAAGGCTGAGTCAACCTTGAGCCTGGTGGGACTCGAACCTGCACTAATTGCAGGCAGCTGGTGTTACCTAAGGAGGCATTAGCCCACTGCTCCACCAAGGCTCTTCATGGGTGGTATTCGCCTTACTCATCAATTTCTTTATCTTCCAGTCTGCCCTATGCCCCTTTCAGTTTGTGCTTTGCTTGCTAAGTTACAAGCCACCATCTTTGCTCAAATGGCTAAGCCTTGTATCAGGCTACCAAGGAAACGGTTCGCCTTATATGTGGCTGGGGTGGCTGCTGGAGTCCTTACTCAGAGCCTTGGTACTTGGTCTCACCCAGAGGCCTGTTTCTCCGAACAGCTTGATCTTATTGCTCAAAGATGGCCAGCATGCCTTTTTTATTTATTTATTTATTTTAATTCCATTTATATCCCGCCCTTCTCCGAAGACTCAGGGCGGCTTACAATTTAAGCACAAACCAATGTGCTTAGCAATAGCCTTCATTCTATGTATATGCCTGCTTATTAGGGCTTTCGGGCCCCCCCAAGCGGCATTATTACAAAGTCAGCTTATTGCCCCCAACAATCTGGGTCCTCATTTTACCTACCTCGGAAGGATGGAAGGCTGAGTCAACCTTGAGCCTGGTGGGACGCGAACCTGCACTAATTGCAGGCAGCTGGTGTTACTTAGGGAGGCATTAGCCCACTGCTCCACCAAGGCCCTTTGCACTCGGCTGTGTCTCCGGTGGCCGGGACGGAGGAGCCAGCCACGGAATCCGCCTCGCCTCCCTTCGCCCGAAGGCGCTCTTGGCCCACCTTCGCCTCGGGGTGGCTCTGGTGGCGGGAACAAGGGGAGCGGAAGCAGGCCGAACGTCGGCCCAGAGGCCAAGGGTTTCGGTGCGGAAGAAGTCCAGAAAAACCAAGGGAGGCCCCTCCTGCCTTGGGAGACTCTGCGCTGCACTGACCTCTCGGCCGGGACACCCCCCGGTCCTCCTCCGCCTGCTGGGCAGCACTGACCAGCCTCTCCTCCAGCTCCACCACGGTCCTGGCGTGCTGCTTCACCTGCTCCTGGTACTCCGAGATCTCCTGCCGGTGCTTCTGCCTCAGCGACTCTGCCTCCGCCTCCAGGCCCTGCAGCTGCCTCTCCCGGGCCGACAGCTTCTCTTCGGCCATCGCCTGGCAAGGGGGGAGGCAGGGGGGCACCGCTGGACGTGGCCTGCCCTCCCTCCAAAACTCCCCCGAAGAAGAAAGGCCGGGCTCCCTCCGGGCTTCTGGCTCCCCCCACCCCCAATTACCTGTCCCCTCTTGGCATCCTCCAGAGCCCCCAGAGTCTCTTTCATCCTGGCATTCAAAGCCCTCTCCAGGTCCGTTCTCTGTTCGATCACCTGCAAGGCAGGGAGGGGACGGGGAGGTGAGCGGGAGAGGGCCACGCTGCCCTCTTGGCCAGCTGGCCGAGGTTTAAAAATCTGCTGCAAGACATTCAACCCCAAGAGAAAAATGTGGGCTGCAAAGGTCCGACTAAGTGCAGAAGGGGTGTGTGGGTGTGGGTGTGGGTGTGCTCAGATAAAACTCCCTCGTTGGCCTTAGGCCCTCCCAGGGCCCTGCAGGGGAGCCGGACGCAGCCATCCACGGCCGCCACCACGGATGCTGAGGCTGCTGCTGAAGGGCTGCCTCTGGAGGACGGCTCTGCCCCACTCCCATTTGCAACAGGAGGAAAACCATACAGGTAGTTCTCCACTTACAACCGCTTGTTTAGTAACTGCTCAAAGTTGCAGCAGCACTGAAAAAAGTGACTTAGGACCATTTTTCACACTTGTGACCATTGCAGCATTTCTGTGGTCAATATTCAAAAGCTCAGCAACCGACACACATTTATGACGGCTGAAGTGTCCCGGAGCCACCTGACCCGGACCAGCAAGATCGTCCCTCCCACCCCCACCCCCAAGCCTCCCGCTCTGTGCCCCTCCTCCTGCCAGCAGCGGTGGGGGCTGGAAGAGGGCCAGCCCGGCACCCACCTGGGAGAGTTCCCTCACGTCAGCCTCCAACAGGCGGGCCCTCTTCCTCTCCTCTGCCAGGGCTTCTTGTGACTTGGCTTCTTCCAAGGCAGCCCTTCCGGCCAGGATCTGGGGGGGGAAAGGGACCCTGGCCGGTGGGCGTGCCTCAAACGAGGGCTGGAGGCTGGCAGAAGCCCCCCCCCCCTTTCTGGCCTGACAAGAGCGGGACCTTTGGCTCACCTCCTTCTGCTGTTTCTCTTCCTCCCGAATCTTCCTCTCTCTGGCCCGAAACTCTTCCTCCAGCCGTGCCTCCAACTCTTCCAGCCTCTCCCGCAGGGCGGAGCGCTGGGACTCTTCTGCCCTCCGCAGCTGGTTCTGCAGGGGAAAAGCTGCACCCTCAGAGGGGCTGAAGGGCAGTGGGGTGTGGGCGTGGGATCAGCCAGACAGCGGCAGCTGCGTTACTCCAAAGGGGGAGCTGTTACCTGCAAGGCCTGGACCTGCCCTGTGACGCTGTGGTGCTGGTCCAGCAGCTGCTTCATGTAGGTGCCCATTCCTGGCAGAAGGGAGAGCGGAGCTGAGGGCTGGCATCCACGGAGGGTCCCCGAGTACCCTTTGCTCATTTGGTGTGTGTGTGTGTGGGGGGGGGAATCGTTCGGGGCCCGAAGGAGCGGCCATCCTCAGACTGGACCAGTCCTGAGAGAGCAGGGTCCCTGCCAAGGACTCTGGGAGTTGAAGTCTCCGTATCTGCAAGAGGCCCAGCCTGAGAGAGACTGTTTTAAATGCAATTTAATTCCATATAATATTCAAGGACTTCCTTTCGGGTTCACTCCTGCCCCCTTCGGCCACATTCAGGGCAATACAAGAATGCCAAGGGGGGGTTGGGGGCGCTACTACATTCCTGCTCACTGTAGAAATCTACCACTACAATCCAGACTTTTAGGGGCTGGAAGAACCCAGAGGAGGCAAAAGGGGTACCAGGGCGTCCATAATTCCCCACAAAAGAAGGCCCCAAACATTCCGGTCTCCCCTTGGGCGCCCAGCTCCAACCCAGCCTGGCTGCTGCTGCTTGGGTTTCGGGGGGGGGGAGGGTTCACGCTTGGCCCTGCCTGCCCCCCCCCCAAGGAAACTCCTCCCTCTCTGCAGGCCGGATGGCCTTTCAGCAGGGCAGCTCGGCTGGGAGGGAGGGGAGACGGACCTGGGTCGCCAGCCGGGGCATCCACACCCATGTTCCGGAGCAGAGACTCCAGCGCTTCTACCCAGCCCAGCACACCGTAGAGGATGCGGGCTAGGGAGGCTTGGATTCCTGAGGCCAGGGGGGCCAGGAGGGGCAGGCTCTGCAGCCGGGTGATGGCCTCCTTCAGGCTCCTGGCAGAGAAAGGGGTCTTCAAGAACTCCTGGGGCAGAGAAGGTGAGGGGGGGGGGAGAGACACTGTCTGAATAGGCATGGCGTGAAGCAGCCTCTTTCCTCATGTGGTCATCAGGACTTCTGGGGAGGAGACACCCCTCGCCTCCTCCCCCCACCAGGGCAAGGGACGGTCTCCATGCTGCAGCCAGCGAGGGCCAGCTCTGCCCCAGGTGGGGAGGCTAAAGTCCTGCTTCCTCCAAAGGGCAGAAAGGAGAACGGCGCCCCATTTTCGGCAGCTGGGCAAAATAAGGCCTCCCCCCCACCAAAGGCTCAGCAGGGCAGGTATTCGGGGGGCAGGGACTGGGGGGGGGGAGACCTGAAATCCATCGAGCGACTTCTTCAGCAGGGCCAGGTTGGATGAGAGTTTCTCCATTTCCAGGGCCTGGATCTGCATTTCCTTCTGCAGCCCTGCCTCTTTCTGGTCAGTGTCCTGCTTACCCTCCTGGACCTGATGGATTTGCTCAACAATCTGGGGGTGGGAAAGGGGCAGAGAAAGTTGCTTTACCGAAAGAGCGAGCGGTGGTGCCTCTGATCTTGCTTACGGGCAGGATCAGGTTCTCCTTCCTGGCAGCGGCCTCCCCTCGCAGCCCAGGTCCAAGCCTTGCCTGCCCTCCTGCCTTTTGCTGGCATCCCCATCCTTCATGGGGAAAAGGGTCTGGGGGCTCCAGGGGCAGCTGTCCCCCAGGAAGAAGCCCGTTGGGGAGGGGGCAAGTGCGGCACCCGGCCAGAGAAAGAGAGGCTCTGCCCACACCTTCCCACCATTTCCATCGAGCGTCGAGTCGGCCCTCTACCCTCCTGGCCTAGCCACTTACGGGGAGACAGACCAAACAGGGGTGAGCCCCGTCCTGCCCTCCACTAAAAGACGAGGCTCTCACCTTTTCATCGCTTAGAGGTTTCTCGGGAAGTTCGGAAAAGAGGGCCTTCACGACCTGGTTCCGAAAACGCTGCGCCTGGGAGCAGCAAAGTTAAATGGCAGGAGGAACAGCCCCACCCCCCTGCCCCCCAGGTCAGGACAGAGCTGAAAGGAAGACCCAAGGAAGGAGGGAGAATCCAAGGCAGACGGGCAAGGGGCTCCTTCCGCCCCGGGAGAGATCCCGTGAGTGGGGGGGAGGGGCAGGGGGACCACCTGGCCTACCTGAGCGGCTGCCTGCTCCATCTCCGAGCGCAGGAGACGCTCTCGGCGGCCCAGCTCCTGCACCTGCAGGGCTCGCCTCTGCGCCTCTTGCTTCAGCTCCCCTTCGGCCTGAAACCGAGGAAGGCGGGAAGAGTGAGGCCGTGTGGAGGGACTCAGTTCCCACGGTGGCCAGAGCCGCCCTGCCCGCTCACCTGGGCGGCTTCCGCCAGCCTCTGGCTCAAGGTCTCCTGCTCTGCGCAGCGTTTTTTCATCTCTTCCTTGGACTGGCCGGCCTGCAGCTCCAGCTCCGCGATCCGCTGCAAAGGCACCGGGAGAGGGGATCAGGGGCCAGGATCCCCACTGGCCCTGACGACCGAGGGGCCCGGTTAGCGTGTGAGGAGGGCAGGGGGAGCCTTCCTAGGGAGGCAAAATTAGAAGGTTACAGAAGCCCAAAGTCAACGGTTTCCACCTTTGTGCCAATAGAAAAACAACGGAGGTTAGTAGGGGTTGAGACCCTGAGGACTAGAAGGCGTGCCTGGAGGGGGAACGCCCCTCACCCAGGGTTGCCGGCCTGTTAATCAGGATCCCTTCTGAGCGGAGGAAGAAGCCCTCGAACAGGAATCCGAAGAGGGCATCGAATACCTGGGGGGCAGGGGGGGTCTACTCTAAAGAGCCTCCCTCTCTGCGGAGGGGCTTTTGAAGAGCTGCGACTGGACACAGACGGGAAACACGGGGGGGGGGGGGACTCACGCTCTGATGGGCACTGAGGTCTCTGTCCCTGAGCTCCCGCTTGGTCTCCGCTTTAATTCTAGAGCACTGGAAAGAACGGCACGGGAGGGAGACGCGGTCAGCCAGCGGGGAAAGCCTGGCGCCACACACACACACACACACACACACCCCGAAAATCCAGCCACCCCCAATCCCTCCCCCATAAAGGCCAACCTTTAGATACTAAGACAGGAGGGGTGGGGAGGAGGCTGGTGACTGACCAAGCCAGAAGCATTAGGCCGAACTCGCCAGGGATCCCCCCTCTCCCCACCCCCATGCGCTGAAGACCCCGCAGGGGGACATCCGTCGGGCCTCTTTGCGAAGGCTGCCTTCGACTCTCCTGCTCTCCTTTCGATTCCCAAATCCTTCCGGAATGGGTTTGGTGCTTCAGGGAGGTGCAGGGATTCCGTGGGCCATCCGTGGGACCCTAACCCTGCAGCTTTTAAGAGGCGGTTCTGCTCTTTGGTCTGTCCGAGACTTCACTCCAGGGGACTCCAGCTTAGCGGCTCTTTTATCGACCCAGGTGCTAACCTGGCTAAGCTTTGGCTTTAATTTTGCCAAGGAGGCACCATTAAACAGCCCTGTAAACAAAGCTAGCAGGTTCCCAATCGATTTTCTAGTCCTGGGCACACACTCCGTGCAATCTGGCGCGTCCCACGACAAACATTAGCAAAGACAACTGATAACTGCCAGCACAACCATTTTTAAAAATGTCACCGAGGGACTATTTCAAGCACAGGAGCGTTTTACGCAACTGGCCGTCTGGGCCCAGAAGGCAGCCGGTCGGGGTTTCAGCCACGGCTTTTACAGAGCCGGAAAAACTTTGCTTTTTCTGCCCTCAAAAGATACCTCAGAGGATACAGGCACCTGTGGTTTTTAGGAATCACTTTTGCATAACTTCCACAATAAAAGTTTTTAAAAGGAAAATAAAGAAGAGAGCAAGATGCTGCAAATAATTAGATCGTTAAACAAATGTAACAGAACTCTGATTAAAACAGAACCAAAGAAGGCATAAAGCAACTCATAACGTTACAAATGCATAGTTTTTGTACAAAGTTTATCTCCAAACTGCTGCGGCTTACTATTAAATCCCACTTATTTGCTAATCCGAGGCTGAACTTAAGATTGGCTGTTTCCCTAGTAAAGATTTAGTTATCTCCATATCCTTACTAGATTGGTTTTCTGCAAATCGCCCGACATGTTTTATGATGCCTGTGTCTCTGACCTGCATTTTTATTCCCTACGCTGGACAGCGAAATAATCCCTTCCAGAACTTCGGCAGCTGGAAAAGTAAAATGAGTTCGCTGGCGGCACTTGGAATTTATTATTTCTTAGAAAAGAAAAAACGGGAGGCAACCCAGAAGAAGAAAGAGGAGATGGCAGGGAAGAGAACTATGAGGTGGGAAGTGAAGGCCTCAGCAGGGCAATAGGACAGCCCTCCCATTCCCCAAAGCAGCATCTGATTGACCAGAGAGGTCTGACCGGCAAGGCCCACAGAGAAGGGGAGCTCTTCCAGAAAGGGACACAGACATCAGCCATCACGGCGGGAGAATCGAAGGGAACCCGGCTGGATCTGCAGAATCCCGGAGGAGGAGCGCTGACCTGGGCAGAAACGTAGGCCAGCTGGCTGTCCTTCTCCCGGCTCTCCTGCCTCAGCTTCTCGGAGTCCGTTTTTAACTGCTGGATGCGCTGCTCCTTCGAGACCACGTCCTTCTGCAAACTGGTCACCAGCCCTGCCGGGAGCAGCAGAGGAAACCCAAAGCCATCAGCTCGGCTGCCTCCAGCTGTGGGGAGTTAAGGGGGTGGGGAGGGGAGGGGAGGTTAACTTGGCAACAGGAGGAAGTGGGGGGGGAAGGGTCGTCAAACAAGGCAGGAAGGAAAAAGGCAGCCTCTGTGAGGAACCCGTTTTTCTTTCAAGGACTGCCGAGGAAGCCTATACGAAATCGGAACACTCCCCTCCCTCCTTCCATTCAGTCTCCTCTGCTCCTCCCAGGCTGCCTGCCTGCACCAGTCTCCTTGGCAAGGTTACCGTTTGCCATTGCCTCCTTCCTGGGGCTGAGTGGGAGCGGCTGGCCCAAGGTCACCCAGCTGTGGCGGCTAGGGCGGGGACTAGAACTCACCGTCTCCCAGTGTCTAGCCTGATGCCTTCACCCCTGCCCCTCCCACCCCCTTCTTTGACCCAGCGCTCTTCTGGGAAGATAAGCCTTCTTCACGGGGAAGGGCTCCAGTTTTAGGCCACATCACTGACATCAGGTGGCCACACTGTGGGGCCCACAACATGTCCACGGTGGAAGGCGTAGGCAGTGGGTCCCCTCTGTGGAGGATTTACACCCGGCACCTGCTGTGAGGTGAGGCGGCCAGGCTCGATGTAATGTCTCTCTCTCTTTTCAAGAAATCTTGGTGCCCTTTCTGATGCTTGCTTTCTATGGCCTGTTTCCCAGGGCCACCTTGGCGAGATAGACGGCTGTGCAAACACCATGAATGAATGAATGAATGAATGAATGAATGAATGAATGAATGAACGAACGTTTTCCTCCTGTTTTCAGGAAGAAAAGGAAAGGGCCGGTTCACTGGCTGGCCAGGCGCCTCCTCTGAGCTTCTGGGAGGAGGAAATGAAGGGAAATAAAAGGGTGGCGGCACCTGTGGTGAGGGCGTAGCTCTTCTTCAGCGCCTCGTTCTCCTGCTTCCAGCGGGCGATTTGCAGGTCGCGGTCCGAGAGGGAGTGGTATAGGACTTGGCTGGTGTCTTTCTGCAGACTGGTCACCTGGGAAGAAAAACACAAGGGCGGGAAACACGGAGGTGAGCACACACGCACTCACACGCGCACGCAGAGCAGCACCCTCGCCACACGCACGCACGCGCACCTGCTCCTTCAGCCTCCTGATCTCTTCGGCCTTGGCTTCGGCGTCTTTGCCAAGGCTGGCCAGCTTCTGATGGAACTCGGTGTCCTTCTTGGCCAGGGTTGCCACCACCTTCTCGTTCATGGCCGAAATCTCGCGCTGGAGGTCTGCGATCAGCGTGTCCTTGCGGCCGCACTCGCTTTCGAAGGCGGACAGGCGGTTGATTTCGTCCCCCAGTCTCAAAATGGCCTCTTCCTGCACGAGGAAGTAAGTGGATGAAACAAGAGAGGGAAAGGGCCGTTTCCTATTCTTCTTCTCTGGCTAAATCCTTCCATGAGTGGACTGGTGGCCAATTCCCTAACTCCCTTAGGAGAGCAGGAGCCAGCACCAATGGCCGGCCAGCCTCCTCTGAGGCCCTGAGAGATCATCCAGCCTCAATGCTCAATCCTTGAGGGTGGGGGTGGGACAGGAGGAGATGGCCGGAAGGAAAGGCTGTTTCTGGCCATCTCCCTGGGAAGGCACCGTTTCGCTGACCACCTCCTCTTCCTCCGCCCTCCCTCGCCTGTTGTTTTTGTTTTTTACATTTTCATCTGTTCCACTTCGGAAAGGGCTGCTCATCCCTCCTGAATGGTTTATCTGGTCCCACTGATACACTTCCTCATGGTGGGTGCCCACAAATAGCTCTGCGAAGCCATCTCTTTCCCTCTCTCTGACCACAAGTTCTTGTCTGGGCTAAAATCTTCCTTTTCAAGTCCATCAATCTTCCCTGTGGTTTGCATTCCCAGGCAAGACTTTTATTTTTCTTAATGAGAAGGGTGATGGTCTCAAATGGCCATCACTGTGCTTGCTTCCCGCAAGTCAGCTTTGGTGCGAGAGACTGCGGTGCCTGTCTGGAGGGAGAACCAGGGTAGCCTTGCCCAGGAGAAGCCCTCACACTGCAGAAGGGCGTTGAAAGCAGAGGCCCTGGCTCACCTTCTCTTGGAGAAGCGGGTCCCCTGCGTGGCTGCTGGCCAGAGGGCCAGGGAGGGCTCCGCTGCCTGAAAGGGAACAGAGAAGAAGCGGGCAGCAGCCCACTGATAGGGATAGGGGGCCTCTCTTCCTCCCCCTCCCCCAACAGACACACTGCGATCTTTGAAGGAACGAGGGAGTGAAGCTCAGCTCCAAACTCCAGGCCCAGTTTCTGCTTTCTGGACAGGCCGCCCGGCTCAGTACCCGCCCTACCTGTGAGGGTGGCTGGAGGCCAGCTGGAAGGCTCGGGAGGGAAGGCGGAGGAGGAGACGGTCCTGCCCCAGGCGCTCCCGGGCGGCCTCTTTCGGAGGGGGGGGCGAGGCGAGGCCCCGCTTGCTGCGTAGGGCCAGCTGGGGCTGGCGGGCGAGGACTGCTGAGAGGGCAGCAACGGAAACTGGGGAGCAGCAGCTGCCGAAGGAAGGGGAGCTGCCTCCGCCACCCTCTGGATTTGGCCAGGCCAGGCAATGCGCCGATTCACTGGAGGACACGGCACCTGCTGGAGGACAGGGGAGGAATCTCGTCTGCTCCCAGAGCCTTTCCCGGGAAAGGGAGAGAGGGGGGCAGTTGGTTCGCCTCATGCTCTGTGGGAGTTTGAGCTGATTACACACAATGCTCCCCGCCCACAAGCGAGGGAGAGGGTCGGTTAAGAAATACGAAATATAAATCAATAGATGGCCTTGGCTATCACAGCTGGGTAAGAATGCCAGGGCTGCCAATGGGGCACGGGGACCTTACCCAAGCGAGTGCCCCCAGGCACGCTTGGTCACACACACCCTCCTCTCCGCCTTCACCAACCCTGGACTGCGAGAGGACAAATGCTGGCAGCTGGGGGAGGGTCTGCCCAGCTGAATTCTTTGGAAGAAGGCTGGGGCCATCTAAACTCTAAGGAACATTTCGAGGGCAGAAACAATGGCTTCTTCCACCCGAGTGGAGCCTGGGATCAGGGTCTTCAGCTCCCATAAGCCCCGGAAATCACCACGCCACACGTGGCGTGTGTGATGGCGATCTCTTGCTTGGGTCAAGCAGTCTCCTTTTAACAGCTGTCAGGGCCCAAGAGGGATCACAGGTGGGGAGGGGGCAGATTCTCTGGCTGCCCCCATTGCCAGAACCTTCTTTACCTGAGCTGGGTGGTCCAGGACCAGTTCGAAGGTCGGCCCACCGGAGCCGAAGTGCAGCAGGTCTCCCGGGCCCACCTTCACGGCCACGTTCTGGATCTGGCAGTCGTTCACAAAGGAGCCACTGCCGGTGTTGAAGTCCCGCAGAACAAAGCTGTGCTCGGCGTCGCTGAACTCGAGGGCGGCGTGGTGCTCTTCCACCCCTGGAGACTGAAGGGGACCTTTTTAATTTAACTGCACAGCATCCCAAGAGAGGCAGGGCCAAAAGGGGAGAGGGAAGAACGGGGGAGGGAGGTGTTTCCCCACATCTTTTTTTCTTTCCTGACTAAGATGATTTGGGCTGCTTCCCACACATCCAAAACCAAAGCTCTGACCGGTTTAAAATCTCACGTCCGCCGTGAGGCAGCAGAAAGACAAAAATTAAAGTACACCAGCATTAGCTTTGGAAGGCGGGGGGTCTCCGGATCATGTTGCAGATTGTGATTAAGAACTTACTAAAACCAGCAAGCGTCTGCGAAGGAACCCTTGCACCAAGGCTGGACTGAGAGTGCTGGGTTACGAGTAAAAATCAGCAGCAGTTGAGAATCACCAGTTTGGTGTCCCAATTCAGGCATCAGGCTAGAAACTGGGAGACTGGGAGTTCTAGTCCCACTTCACACACAAAGCCACTGGGTGACCTTCGTTCAGTCATTTTTTCTCACCCCTAGGAAGCAGGCAAGGGCAAGGCACTTCAGAAAATCCTTGCCAAGGAAACAGCAGAGGCTCGTCCGGGCGGCCTCCAAGGATTGGGCGGGATCGAATGGAAGGGGAAAAAAGGAACCCGTCAACCTCTTGGGCTTTGGCCCTCTGTCAGTAACTTCTGCACCTGGGATGCAAGCGAATGGGTGCACAGACATGTGGAAGCGCAGCTCGACAAGCAAAACCTGGCCCACCCACGGTATAGCAAGTCCTACCGGTCTTTTACATTCAACGTGAAGCTTCTCCTTTAATTCTGAGGTTTGAACAGATTCAACGGAGTAGGAGAGATGTGGGGGAGGGAGCCTCCAGAACCCCACCAGGGGTGACACGCCAGGACAAATGTCCAACCTGGAACGTTTGTGCTTTTACCTTAAGCACGATGTCCGAATCATCGTGCTTTCCTATCGTCGTTATCTTTGGCCTGAGTGCCAAGATGCCATCGGAGCTCCTTAGAAAGGCCTTCATGCTCTCTGCCGGACGACGGACGGGCTGAGAAAGCACAGACTACGTTGCTTAATTGGGGATGCCCACCCTGGGCTCAGAGGAAAAAATCCCTGCCAGCATAATTACCCAGGAGGAACTGGCAGGTCCATGGCTGGAGTGAGACAGGCAGGACCCTGCAAAGGGGCAGAGCAAGGCTGAGCACCCCCCCCCCCTGCAGAGCCTGGGGCAATGGGGGGAGAGCTGCTGGGGAAAGTCTCACCCCCCCTTCCGCTTCTCTCTCAGCTGGGAGGGCTCTGCCTTCAATGGGGAGCCTGGCAGCCCTTTTACTGGGGGGGGAGGGGAGAGGAGAGGCACAGCCTTTAATAGTTACTGTTCTTTCTTATTATTATTTCTTATTAATATCATTTTGATTGGGATTAAGATTTAACCTTCGACTCAGTGTTTGGGACTGGTAAAAACAGTTCAGGCCCTGACCAAGAGCAGTTAAGGTGGCTCTGGCTATGTATCGTATTAAGAATAACAACGCTCCCCTGGTTTTCGGGGGGGGGGGTCCTCGGAGCCTGGCCAGGGGAGAGGACCCCCCCCCACAGCCAACGGCCCTTCCACCGCCACCCCCGCCCGGCCAGGACAGCCTCCCTGGGAAAGAAACATCCCGCCCCCCCCCCACGGACCCTCGCTCTGCTACCCCCACCCGCCCCGCGCAGCACCCCCGAGGCACGCGGCGCTCTGCACACGCTCAGAGGCACGGCGACAAACTCACCGGGGGCTCCTCGTGCGAAGTCGGCGCGGACCCGCCTGGGCGCCGACCCGTCTCCCGCCAAGCGGATCTCTGCGGCCACCGCTTCCGTGTTGCGCCGGGGCGGGGCCGTTCCCATAGAAACGGAGCGCAACTGCCGCGCCCATAGGCCAGCCTCGAGCAGCGGCCCCGCCCACCGTGCCGCTCCCTGAATTCCGCAGCCGTCGGGTCTCGGGCGAGGATGCTGGGAGTCGAAGTCCTCCCCGGATAAAACCACAGCGGGCGGCTTCCCAGGGCGCAAGCAGCACCCACCCTTTTCCCAGCAATGCCCTGTCCGCACAGCGTGCAAAGTTCTGCCCTGTGGCACCTTTTGACAAGGAATGACTCCCCCTCCTTGTTGAGTCTTGGACCCCACTCTGGATTGGAACCCCCCCCAAGGTGACCCCCAGGAGATCCCAGTCTCGGGGGGGGGGGCTTGAAAGACAGCCAGCAATCCCAGGAGCACCACCGGGGGTGCAAACACCAGACCCTCAGCCCTCCCCTTGCTGGGGCAGAGGACCCAGATTGCTGGGGGCAATTAAGCTGACTTAGTAATAATGCCGCTTGGGGTGTGTGTGAAAGCCCTAATAAGCAGGCATATACATAGAATGAAGGCTACTGCTAAGCTTGTAAGCCGCCCTGAGTCTTCGGAGAATGGCGGGATATAAATGGAATTAAAATAAATAAAGCAAGATCTGGATTAAAGCAAGATCTGACCCGTTTATTCTCTTTTTAAAAAGGGCTTCTTCCCCCCTCCCCCTCCCCGCTTAAAAAAGGTTACACCCTTGTGGAAAAATAGGTTTCACATTTCCAGTTCAGCAGCTGCAAAAACCAAGGGTAACAGTCCAGAGCCCTCTCCTCAAATGAAGAGATCTCTGGGGCAGGCAGCAGATCCCAGATCTCGATGGATTGGAGTAGTTCTATTTGGCCGTTGCAATGTTTGATTTCAAGGCACCTGAGTTTCCTTCAGGTCATCTAAAATCCACGTTTGTTGGAATAGGAGACCTGGTCTGAAACCCCACTGATGGAAACTGCCACACAAAAAAATAAAAATTAGCCTGGCAAACGTGCCAAACTGGAGTGCTAGTTTGGAAAGGTGGGCATTACCAAATAGAAATATAAAAATGACATAATTTACAAAAAAACCCTCACATATATACACACACACACACACAACATAACCCCAAAGGTTCATATGGAAAAGATGGTATCAATACCTACCCACCCACCCCCTTGAGCTGAGCTTCCACACAGGATGAGGCAATTTTCCCAAGCAACCCATCCAGCCAACTGGAGAAAACGGCACCCGGCTGAGTCTGATGGGGGGGGGTCTTTTGGAGGAAAAAAATGGGTATTCCCAAAATCCCGGATGGGCCAGGATCACAAGAAAAAAGACCCCCCCCAGGCATTCTGTGAAAGGCTGGCTCTCCAAGGGGCCATACATCTCCCCCTTCCGAGCCGACCCCATCCTGTTGAGAAAGCAGGTCCAGCTGAGCCATTGGGGGGGTGGCAGGAGGGGGGGCGAGGTGGTCTGGCTTTGTTCCAAATCTTGGCAACTGGACACGAGCCCACACCCCTCTTATCAAGAACCCAAGGACTTCCGGTGCTTCCTGCAAAGATGTCCCTTGAGTGACGTCAGGGCTCCCCCTCCCGGGAGTCTGGCAGCTTGGGGGGGATCTCGTCGTACTGCGGAGGGGGGGTGAGTGGCTCAATGGTGACCCGGGCAGGAGGGGTGCCCCCCAGCTGGAGGTTCTTCAGGTGCAGCTTCTCAGATTTGATCCTGCGCACTTTCAAGGGCTTCAGGCGTTTGCTGAGGCGGGAGCTCTGCCGGGTGGGTGGGCGCTCCCCGCCGGGCTTGGGGGCTGCCCCAGTTGCTGTCCCTGCCACCGTGGGGCTGGGCCTGGTGGGGAGGCTTTCATCCAGCCCCGTGAGAGACTCGTAGGAAGGAAGGGAGATGCTGATGCGGGTCCCATGTTCGGCCTCCTGCTGGGGCTCCGGGTAGACACCGTTCACCACCTCCTCATAGCTGGGCACGTAGTAGCGGGAAAGGCTGTTGTTGTCGTCTTCTTGGCTGCGCGGAGGGGGGGGCACATCAGGAGATGTGAGTGCTCAGGGGGGGGGAAACCCCAAGATTTGGGTCTCTCCCTTTCAAACATCTCCCCTCCCAGCCCCTTTAAATGCATGGAAGGCTGGAACAAATGACCCCAAATGCCAAGGCTGGACATGCCACACACCAGCCATCAATGGGGGGGGGGAACTGTTGCCATCCAATCCCCCTTGCTACATAGTTGCCCGGTGGGGGCTCCCCCCTCCCTAGCAGACAGCACATTAAACCAAGGGCAATTTCCTTGCATGCACTCTGCAGTCCTGCCCCCCCCCCCATCTCTCCAGGCCATAAAAACAGGACAGGCACACATGTGGGTTAACGCGGGTCTGGGTCTGGCACAGGATGGGAAGATGGTCGGTGGAGTCTGTAAGTGGGGACTGAAGGCTCTGTAATGCCTCAAAACCATGGCTTGTTCTAGCAACCCTGTTTAAAGGATTGATGCTACCGGGCGAATTCCCTGTCTGCACTCAGAGCTTATCAGGCCTGCTGGGTGGGTCGTTCAGATTTAGGCTACAGGCCACAGCTTGCCGTGACTCCTGCTCTTTGGACGCAACTCCGAGGGTCTCGCCTGGGGCCCAAAGTCTCCTCTCCAACGGCATCTGGAGAAGGCTACGCAGGTTGTGTGAATCTGGCCCCGCCTGGGAGAAAGCTGACCCAGCTCCCGAAAGAGCCCCCGCTCTGCCTCCCTTGTGAATAACCTTTCAGGCCAGTCACGGTGAAGGCCGGAGTGACCCACGGCTGCCTTTATCTGAGCCCCAGAGCTGGCAGCAGATCCATGCCAAGGTTGAGGGAGGCTGCTGCAAGCTGTACGCTCCGCTTCAACCACTCACGGAGAGGAGATGCAGCCTTTATTAGCATTCAGGCTCTTGGGTGGGCAGGTTGAACGGCCAGAAGGCGATGGCAATCAGGATTTAACTTCATTGTGCCCTGCTTGTGGCCGAGACCATTACTCGCACATGCCAGGAATTGGGGTTTAAAAGAAACTCTGGGAACAACAATGCACACCGGCAATTATGGGGTCTGTTTCCAAAATCTGGGTGGGAAAGCAGCCCTCCTCCCTGCTCACCTGTCCTCTGGGTGAGGCCGCTCGACCGACGGCTGCGGACGTATCCGGACGCCGTCTTCGCGGTGCCTGGGCTTCCTCCTGTCCCGGATGGTCAGGCAGATGGAGAAGAGAAGCAGCAGGACACCGGCCCCCACCAAGACGTAGGCCACCGAGAAGGTCTTGTTCCTGTGCAGGAGCCCTTTGCTGACCTCGGTCTCGTTGTGGTGGCCGCCGGCTGCCGGGTGGGGCTTGGCGCTGAGGCCAAAGCCTGGGACCAGGTTCCAGACGGCCATGATGATTCCAAGGACCAGCATCCCCAGCCCAATGGCCGTCAGGGCATAGTGGGAGCCGCTACTGGACCTGGACTGGGCCATCCTCGACAGCTCTCAGGGGAGACCCAGTGTATCCCTTCCTCCTCCACTGATGAAGGCCCTGGGCTGGGTTCGCTCGGAAGATCCAGGTGGGAAAAGGGGATCTGGAGAAAGAGAAGGGATCGGGGTCAAATTCAGGTGAAGAGTATTCCTGGCAAGGCAGTGGGCGCAGAACCAGAGAAATTAAAATTTGGCCCGTTTCCTAACATTTAGGGAGAAATAAAATTATCTCTTTCTTTCTGGATGAATTAAGCCACTTCTGGGCAGGAGCCCTCCCAGTCTTTCAGATGAGAAAAGATTCCTCCCATTTTCCTGGGAATCCTTACAATCCCCAGTCCTGCTCCTGGGAGGGGAGAGGCTGGGAAGCGTCCTTCCTTTTTGCGGATTTATTTCCTTCCTGCCGTACCAAATGGCAGCACCTGGACGTCTGGAAAAAGAGGGGGTGGGTGGGTTTGTGCCTGGATGGGAGACCACTGTGAAATCCCATGACCGTGGAAAAACAGCCTGGAAACAGCCAAACTGTGTGGCTGTGTGCATGAAGTCACAAGCAGGGGATCGACTCAGAAACTGTGCCTCCGGATATGTTTAGCAGTATGGTTCCCTTTGCTGTGGAGAATGGGAACTCCGGTCCAACACAACTGGAGAACTGCTTGGGATAACCCAAGGAAAGCTACAGCTTTGAAAAACTAACTGATGCAGTAAACTACCAGGACCAACGTCCCAATTTTTTAATATAATTTTTAAATTGCTTTTAAAATAACAGAAAAAAACCTAAAGAAACAAAACACAAAGATACATACATTGTATACATTTTAAAACCCTATAACAAGCACTTAAAAATAAATACAAAAAATACAACAGGAAAAAAACGCAGAGATCAGAAATGCATGCCCCCTCCCCGCCTTCTCTGGGCTCTGGGTTCCCGCTCCAGCCCCAAGGAAAAAACCCTTTCCAAGCATTCAGATGCACCACCAGAAATTTGGCAAACTCTGTTTTAGATTACTTCTTTTGTGGAATGGCTGCGTTCCAGAAATAAAGCCAGGATTAAAATAGAATCCCAGATACAATTTTAACAAATCCCACTAGACACAAACCCACATGCGCTAGGAAAGATTTAGCGTGCACTAAAAAAAAATTAAAAATCACAACAATAGATCAATGCAGGCCCAGAATAGGAGGAAAAGCACAGACCAGATTTGACCAAACAACTGGATGTTTTTCACTCTTTCCAAGCCAGGAACCAACAAACTGGTCGCTTCATTTAAAGTTAATCATTGTTAGCACTAACCACTTTCTTCTTCCAAATGAATGCACTGGAGTTAATTTGCTGCACATGCTCCCCGCTGGCGAGCTGGAGAAACAGGGAGATGCCAGACTAAAAAATAAGAAAAGTTCTCCTCGCTCCCGATAACTTCACGGCTGCATCGACACAGTCCTCTCGGCATATATATATCAGTTACCCCACCTTCTCTCAAGGGAGAGTTTTTTTACTGCCTGGTGGTCTCCCGTCCAGCTTGCTTTCCGGGTCAGCCAGGGTTAGCTGCTGCTGCTGCTCCTGCCTATGCTGGGTGAAAGCTTCCCACCCTAATTAAATGAAGGGACTTTTGCCCTGGCACCTTCCAAGTGCAGCCCAGCTGGCATTCCCCAGTGGCTTCCGAGGCTGAAGGAAGCCCAACTGAGTGGACAGGGGAAGTAGGCAGCGTGGCTCCCACTGAGCCATGATCAGAAACGGGTTCCCCCCTGCCTCCCCCATCTCAGTCCCCCCACCAAGAACCGTTACGCAGCACAGCCGGCGGACGGCTCGCCAGCCCCCCCAAAGCTGAATCCACAAGACACAAGCCCGGACCGGAGCTCGGTTGCCTGGTATCTCTGCAAAAGCGCCTCACCACATCTGATGTGGGGCGCAAAGGCTCTCCCATTTCTTCCGTGGCCCAACCGTGTGCTGTGCTGATCAATATCCTGGCTCCACGGACAGGCACGGACGTTGCTGAAAGACTGTTGTGCAGTGGGGAACCATAGGCGAAAGGGCACCGTATATTGCTGGAAAAGCTCCCCATTTAGCAACTTCCCGAGTGCTTCGGACGGCCGCCCACCTCCTGGCAGGATCTGGAGGCCAAAGCTCCCTTCACCCACAAAGGGCACAGCGCCATCTCAGCCAAGTCTGCCTCACGGAGGCCGCCAAGCTTAAAAGGAAAGGCTTCTCTCTGCCCAGCTCCTAAGCCCCCTCCTAAGGCAAACTCGGCTTTCACACTGACTCCCAAATCAGCTGAAAGACAAAGCCCAGAACAGGGGCACTGCCGTATGCCCAAGAATGGCCCAGTGGCCACGGTGCCCACGAAGGACACGAGAGCAACAATGCGGCCATCCTGCCCAGAAAGGGCCGATCGGCAGGACCTCCTGACCGGGCCCCTGCCAAAGCCCAGGGCCAGCCAGACCACAGTGAGGAATGAACCAAAGAGGAAAAGAGAAATCTTTTGCAAAGTTGTATCAAAATAGACACTTACTCCAAGATGTTGCAACAAAGGGACCTCAGTCTAACTGTTTACCTGACTAACAGTTAACTAACTAATCCTCTTTCCTTTGATGGAAATTATTTGCAGTGAATAGCAAAGGATGATCAGCTGGTCTGTGGGAAAATCCTGCTTTTCCTGGTCCCTCTTTCTCTCTCCCTCCGTCTCCAGCCTCCTTGCTGCCCAGCCTCTCCAAGGCATCAGAGCGAGGGAAGCAGGAGCTGGGTAGGCTTCAGAGCACACGGGACGCCCAGGCTGTGGCCATTTGGGGATCGAAGCCATGTTCCTGGAAAATTTAAGGCAGCAGTGACAGCTCCTGCAGGCCATACCTTCACGTAGACTCTGAATCTCCTTTCCCCTTTCGGGTCTGCATTGCTCAAGGCCTGCCGCAAAATTGGCTCAGTTACTAGGAGAAATTCCCCAGCGCCCAGTGAAAAAAGGGTCTCTGCCGAGGAGAAAATTATTTTTCCAGAATATTAGCTGAAGCATTCTCCCTGCCCATTTAGACGTTGCTAACATTTCATTCTGACACAGAGGAAACTGCTTTCCGTGAGCATAAACTGCTCCCTGCAAAGGTTGTTCCAGGGGGCAAAGAATGTGTGGACACAGCTATTATCTCGGTGTGCAAGATAAGCCATAGTTATATATTCCCAAGCTGTTTGGCCAAACCTTGTCCCTGTGCTAAACAGGGGCGGACTTTTCAATGACAGCCTGGTTTTAAACCCATTATATAAAGGGTAAAAAAGAAGATAATGACAAAGACCCTTTTGACTCTGCGGGGAAAATGAAGCAGGAAAAAGGGAGGGTGGGAAAATCAATATCAAATTATTTTTCTTTATCATTTGGAAGAAAGATTCTAGCGTGGAGAGACAATTGCAGCCCCTTTCAATTTTTCTGTGGGTGTTTTTTTTTTAAAGATTGGAAAAGACCAGGCTACAGACAGATTCTCATGGAGAAACTCTATCCATGAGGTCGGGAGGAGTCAAAAAAGGACTTGATAGCACATAATCAATCAATCAATCAATCACCTATTTTGACTCCATCTAGTCAAATCAATACACTGACTTTGATGTAATGCAGCTCTGAACCAGGCAGGAGCCATTAAATCTTCCCGTCTCCTGTCTCCTCCGTATTTCTCTGCTTACAATCCAGAGCCTTTTTGTCATGGATCACAAGTCCTCCAATTCCTCAGTGTTAAAGGAAACCCCCGTGCCATTTTCAAATTCTGCGATTTGTAGTCCCAGTGGGCAAAAAGGCCGCTTCACTCCACTTTTTCAAAAGGCCATCAGTTATTGCACCGCAGTGTCGGATCACCACAGATTTTCTGGCCAAGCTCACCTTATCCTGACAATACTGTACTCTATCATTATCATAATTATTATTTTGTAAATGCTGTATCCCCATCAAAGCTGCCACACAACCCTCATTATAGTCTCCTGCTGCAGAGAAATTAAAATGAGAAACGGTGTAAAATTATCCAGGGTTGTTGAATTCCCTTTCGCTTATTCAGGGAAGGAGAAAAAAAGAGATATTAAACCAGAATAACAGTACAAAAAGTGGAGAAAGGGGGAAGGAGGGAGATTTTAGTGATAAAAGAAAGCCGAGCCTATGAGTACAGGGTGTTGTAGGGAGATCAGTCATGCAAGATAATTAAGGCCACCGTACATATTGCCTTAAATACGTAATTGCAGATAATTAGAAGTTGACACCAGGCCAAATGGACAAATTCACTAATTTACAAATGTGAAGGCCCCCCAAGGTAAAAAGTCAGGAAAACATCACTATCTGCTGGTTTACATGTACTTAATCATTGTGGTTTATTCCCTAAACCACAGGCCATAATGGCAAGGGCAAAATGCATACATTGTCCTATAAACAGATTCCTAGAATACCCCAAGGTACAATGCCGCTGGTTTGAATTTAAGGCACTTGTACCAAACCAGCTGTGGTCTGTTCAATAAATCGTGGTTAAACAGGTTATTTCTTAGATTGCCACCTAAACCAGACCTGAAAGATCAGGGGGGGGTTATTGTACTTTTGGGCCCAGAAAGGAACCCAACTAAAACATGCAGCAAGTCTTACTTGCTCGAGTCATCTACGTTTTGCGGTTTGAGGAGAGATTTGGACTGGACCTCTTGCCCCAGCCGGATGTCCGGGCCTCTTTTGAGTTGCTTTTCATTGCAGGTAGTCCTTGCCTTACAACATTTCGTTTAGTGACCGTTCAAAGCTACAAAAGCACAGAATAAGGCCCAACGAAGCCCACCGGCCGAAACGCCGCTCAAGGGGAGCCCTCCTTGGCCAAAAGGAGGCCGCCGCCGCTGCTAGGCGGCTTCGAAAGCCATTCCCGACTTCCCTTTTTCTCCTCCTCTCTCCGACTTCCTCCTCGCCGAAGCTCCGGGCCCTGTGACGACGTCAGCCAGCCTCGCTCGGGCTTCGTCGGGCGAGGAGCGGCCGGAGCCGCGTCGGGTTAAAGTCTAACCTGGCAAGCAGGGCGGGCGAACCGGTTGGTCCGCTCCGGGCGGCCCTCCGCTCCTCTTAGAAGGGCAGCGCCGCCGGGCAGCTCCGGCCGGGCTTCCCGGGGGGGGGGCGATCCGAAACCAGCCCCCCATGCCGCCCTCCCGCCGTTCAGAGGGGCCCGGGTCGCAGGAGGAAGGGGAAGGGGAAAGGGGGGGGGAGTCCCGGGAAGCCCCCCCTCCTCCTCCGTGGGAAAGCCGCCTCCGCCCACCTGACCCGGGGTCGCTTTCGGGGGGCTCCTGGGACCCTCGGCGGGGAGGGAACGGGCCCCGCGGGCGCCCCTCTCCCCGCCCCTGCGAGGCCGCCTCGGGAGAGCGGGGGGAGGCGATCGGCGCCCAGAGGAAGGCCCGCTGCCGCCCCGCCAGCCTACCGAACGCCTCGCCCCCCCCCCTCCCGCCTCTCCCTGCCTGCCGGGCTGCGTGGGGGATCGGCCCGGGCCGCCTCACCTCTGCGCTGGGCTCTCCTCGGGCGGCGCATGGCCGCGTCGCCTTCGCCTCTCCCGCCACCCCCGCCTGGCTCCGTCTCCGGCCGAGACTGGCCGCCGCCCCCGGCCCTCCCCGCGCCGGCTGGGCTGCCCCGCCCGGCCCCGCCCCGCCCGAGGCTTGGCTGCGGGCGGAAGGGCGCCTCTCGGGGCAGGAGGGCTCTACCTGCGAGCGCTCGCTTGGGAAGGGGCGGTCCCTCGTCCTCCGCCGGGGAGCCTCCGGGAATCCCGCCGGGCTCACCGGATCCGCCTCCCCCCGCGCCAGAACCGGGCGGGCGAGCGGGGCCCTCCGTCGCAGGGCAGCTGCCGGGGCCCCTCGACCGCCCCTTCTCCGGAGGCCGCCCTGGCGATGCGCCAACGCCTCCTTCCGCAGCCCCTTTGGAGCAGTCGGTGTTTTCTAGAGCTTCCCCTCTTCTTCTACACCTCTTTTTGTGGTGGAGATCGCCTTACACTTTTATTCAGCCACGCTGGCCTCCTCTTTTTCTGGCTCCTTTCCCTATCAAATGTGGGCCATGGCTGCCTCTTCACTGTTGCTCCACGTTTAGGCCAATCTGTGGCTCTGAAATCTGAGATGCCCGGCTTGAGGGTCTGTAAAATCAAGAACTGCAATGTGACACAAGCATCCGGCATCATGGCCGAGAGCAGCTGGTTCTTGCCATCCCCACTCAGGAACATTGAAGGAAACAATCGTGTATCTTGGTCTCTTCACGCTATAAATGCTCCCCCTCCCATCTAGCTATAGGACTCTGAAGCTGCCAGGAAATAAGGCTGAAAAGGGGAGCCCCCTTTGCAGCTAGGGAGCAATTGTCTCCCCCCAGGCAGAAACTGGAACCGAGGCCTCTTCCTCCAGCTAGCGACTCCCCCCCCCCCCACACACAGGTGGTCAAGGCAAGGACCTGGTCCTCTCCCCATCAATCCTGAACTGAAGTGAATGCAGAGTTGCTCTGCACGAGCCAGAGATATTTTGAAAGTGACATGGAATCCAAATCTCTTCAGAGTTTGCAGCTTCCAGAATTGGAGGGCTACACTGAGTTCATCTAGTCTGACACACATACTCCGCTCCACTTCCTTTCTTTTAAGGGTTTTCTTCCCTTACTGGAAACCCCAATTCTGTGTCTGGAGCTCAGAGACGGAACACCGGTTTTAGCTGCCTTCTGGGGCATTTATTTATGCCTTCACTTACCTAGCGTGTTTACATGGCTGCCCATTTCATCGACATCGTCCCTGACCTGTCCACAGGTAGTCCTTGACTTATGACTTCTTGCTTACCCAAGTCCCAACAGAATCACCTGGGGAGAATGTATGACTTTGAAGTTCTGATGGTCATGTCCCCCACCACCTTTCAGTCAGGTAACTGCATTTGTGCCCTCAACTGGACCACTATTGCGGATGTTCGCACTGTCCTGCGGTTAAGTGACCACAATGTACATCGGTTTTGAGCAAACCCCGGCAGGGAAGGGAGCCATCTTGACGCCCTCCAGGTGATGAGGCTTTAGCCACCAGCCCACCTTTCCCTAAAATTGTGCCAAATCTGCTTTATGGATTCTGTATTTTCTTCTTTTGCAAAAAAAGATCTCTGTTAAAAGAAAAAAATGCCCAGCAGCTTAAGGTGATTTTTATATTTCTTTCCAGCTTCTCAGATTTTTGAGCCAGGGTGCTTGTTTTGAATTCAGAAATTATTGTCCACTGGAGAGCAGCTAGGAATGGAAACAATGTATTACTATTTCCAACCTTTGTTGCATAGCACTCAAGGCAGAGTACACAATACCTATTTTCCCATGACAACCACCCTGCAAGGAGGGCCGGGCTGAGAGAGAGGGAGCAGTGCCAAACCCTCAACTTTTCTTGCAGTTTTTTTCCGCCTGCTCTTTGGTGCGCTACTTCCTCAGGCCACTAGGTGTCGCAGCAACCCTGGTTGTCCCAAAGGTGCTTTTGCCCCGTTTCTCTCCTCATCCCAGAAGCTTCTTCCGTTCTGAAGAACGAACCGAAACTGAAGAACTGAAGAAGCTTCTTGGATGAGAAGTGAAACTTCTTCAAGGAAAAACAAAGTCCAGTTGACTTTTGAAAAACCACCTTGGGGACTAGAGTCTCCAAAGTGGCCGTTGAAGTTCAACAATCTTTACCTTTTTCCTTTAAAAATATCTCCTGAAAGTGTGGTTGGCAAAGAGGGGGGGAAAGGCAGGAGTAACACCGACAGAGACTCAATAGTGATGGGTTACAGCTGCAGAGAATCTGCCCTCTGGAAGACCCAGGAGGCGGCTGGGGTCGGGGTCTGCACCCCAGAAGCAGAGATGTGGGTCCGCAGCCCTCTTCCCCGGGGCTCCTCCGTCTGTGCGGAGATCCTCCTGAGCGAGAGCCCCCCCGCCCCATCCAGGCACTCGGCTTTCCCTTGCAGGAGGGTGGGTGGGTGACTCTCCCCAAACTCCCCTTCGCAGGCAGTGCCTCTGCTGCTCCCACCGAAGGCCAGACACCCCCCCCCCCAAAAAAAAAAAAACTCCTGAAAAGCCATTCTCTTCATCCCTTCAGCTGACGGGTCTTTCTTGGCTCCAACATTTGAGCAAACACTGATGTCATCAAAACGTATAGCAAAGCATACTTACTTTAAAATAAGCTTTATTTAGTTGTGTATTTTTTATATTTTCATATTTGCATCCATGCCTTGAAGGAATTGTTTCTCCCCTGACAACACGAGTAAGGGGCAGAGAAGGGAAGGAGACGAAGTTAAATCTAAGGTTACCCATAATTTGTAAGCTAATTGTTTTAAAATGGTAGTTCTTTTAAATAAATCACCTTCTTAGCTTTGTTTCCTTTATTTTAAAATAATTATTTCCTAGTTTACCAAAAAAGAGAAAGAAAAGAAAGAAAGAGAGATAAAAGATGGAAAACTGAAAAGAGAATGACTTAGAAATGCATTCCTGGAGTTTAGGTGCCTCCAATTTTATTTCAAATTAGAAGGGAGGGAGGGGGGAGGGGGAGGGGAGGGAAGTGGCCCAGCCCTTTGGCGCAAGCGCTCCCTGGAAGGGACACCCTGACAGTGCAGGGAGGATGAGATCCTGGCCACCCCCTTAAATGGTCCAGGTCTCACTGGGGAATGTTTAACCCTAACCTTGCCCTCTCAGGCCTTGCAACCTACCTGGGCCAGCCTTTCTCTCACCGCCTCCAGGCAACTCGGGGTGACGATCTGATCATCGGCCCACCGGGACCCCCTCTTTTCCCAAACAGCCTGTCTGGATGGCTACCAGGTCTGCCTTGAAGGGGCAGAAATGCACAACGAAGACCTGTCTTCCGAAACGAGGCAGCAACTGTGCAGAAAAGGAGCAGAAAGTGGGGGTGGGGTGGGAGGGGCTGCAAACATGGCCAAAAGAAAACCGAGGAGGGGAGGAGGCCGGCGGGGGGCTAACATTGGTCCCTGCTGGTTTGCTTATTTAACAGCAAGCTGGGAAGTGAAGGGAAGAGCAGAATGGAAATTCCTTCTGGGGGGGGGAAGAGGGAGGTTGCTCCCTAATCTGATTTCAAGGGAAAAAAGCACCCAGAGATCCAAGCCCTTTTCCCGGCAGGCGAGGGTCATAGCCCACCTGCTCAGCTCGAAGGACAGTTAGTTGGAGCGAGGGGGCCACCAAGACAGGAATTCTGCACACCCCACGACTCTCGGGAAAGGTGGCGTTACACCACGAGGTCCGGTTCAAGAGGCCTTTGCATCTGTTTCCTCCAGTTTGAACTCCTTTTCAGCTCACGGGTTCCCTGGGTTAGCTCTCCCCAAGGACACCACCTCGCCCGCCCTTCTCCTTCATCGGCGACAGGTAAACAACCTCACAAGTTCTTATCCCCAACCGGAACTTCATTCCTTGCATCACCTTTGGGGGCAAGGAACCATTGTGGAGTTTTCCTGGGGCTGCGACGTGAGGGCGCCAGGCTGGAGGCACGTGGCCAGGGAAGAGAGTGGCCCCGAAATTGGCATCCCTGCTGGCCCAGAACCTGCCCAGCGGCCGAGCCCCCCAAGCCCACCCAGCAGCAAACCTGGGGGAAGGTCTGGGCCACCAGGCACGCCCGGGGCTCTCTGCATCCCTGGGGGAAATTGGGCAGCCCGCCGATATCCCGATTGCCAGCCAGGCACAGGGGCCCTTCCTTCCAGGCCGGGCTTCCAGGCCGGGCTGGTCCCCAAAGGCTTCAGGGGAGGAGGGGGAGGGGCACAGAGAGGCCACTGAAGATTTGCCCTGCTCTGGAGACCCCAGAAGCCCTGGGAGACTTCTCCACCGGCTGGGGCAGACTCAGCCTTGTAGGAAAAGCTGCTTTTCCCGGGCGGCCTGAGCATGCGAGGGGGCAGGTTAGGGGTGAGAGAGAGGATAGCCAGGGCCAAAGGGTCTCGGCCAGGGCTGGCATTTGGAGTCTGCTAAAGCTGCACTGGGTCCCTCTGGCAGGATCGGCAGCTCCCTGCCTGTCTGGAAGGGGTTAGGGGTGCCTAGCAAATCCAGAGGCACCTTTTTCACAGGGTCAGGTGGAGATGGGGGTGGGGAGGGAAAACGATCAAATCAGATTTGTTCTCTCGGCACAGAACCCACCCTCCGTTTCGCTCTGTGGAGCCATCATGTGCACAACAAAGCAAAAAAAAAAAAAGAACGAAACAACCCCCCCCCCATTCACAAAATCCCCACCCAATGTGGAAAAATATAAATTCCAATATTTATGTAATAATTTAGTTAGAATACATCTTCTGTATTGTGCAAATAAATTAAAATTAAACAATGGGGAAGAGACGAAAATGAAAAAATGGATGAAGGAATTAAGATGAGTGTGCATTAAAAACAAACGAGAGAGAGAAAGAGAGAGAGAGAGAGAGAGAGAGAGAGAGAGAGAGAGAGGAGAGAGACAGCAGGAGGAGAGGGAGCTACAGAAGCCAGCCCACATTTTGACCTGAAGGGGCTCAGCCACTTTTCCAGGGGCCTCTTGTGACCACCCTGGGGTCCGTGTGTGTTTGCACAGCCCTGGGAGAGTTGTGTCCTTGCGCACCTTTTATCCCTTCTCCAAGCACCTGCCTGAAAAGCTCCTCTGGTCCCACCTTCTGGGCAAGGAGGGCTGGTTTCTCCCTTCCCACCTTGGGGGCTTTAAACCAGCTCAAGGTCTCCTCTTTCATAACGCCTTTCATCTCTTAAGCTTCCTTGTTCTCAGCCCCCCCCCCCCCCGTTCTGCGCTCTGCTAACATGGAAGGCCCCGACGTGGGATGGGGCAGAAGTGATGAGAGATGCTGGGTGTGTGTGTGTGTGTGTGTGTGTGTGTGTGTGTGTGTGCATGGGGGGGGTGTTTTGTGAACCTGTGTGTCTGCTGGGCTTCAGTGTCCCACCCACACATGGGATTTTGCCCCATCCCTGTCCAAAAAGTCCACAGGGTTTTTTCTGGGATTTTTCTGGAGGGGAAGGCGCCAAGCCTGTTCCGAAGGACGTGCAGAGCCCCCATCCCACCCCCAGGCTGGCTCTGAATGGGGGCAGGAGCACCCCACATCTCCTCCCACATGGGCGCTTCTCTCCCCTTCTGAGAAAAAGTCCTGGGTTTGCCTCAAGCCGAAGGAAGGACAACCCTCTGGATCGCTCTATTCACCCCCCCTCCCCTGGGAATTTGGCACTGAGACATTTAGGAGGCCTTGCAAAGCATCCAGGCCCAAATGGGAACATCCTGCCCCCCCCCACCTGTTCAAGCTTTGCGTTCACCCCAGGAACGTCCCCTCATTTACTAACAGAATAACAGAGTTGAAAGGGACCTTGGAGGTCTTCTAGTCCAACCCCCTGGTCAAGTAGGAGACCCTAAACCATTTCAGACAAGTGACTGTCCAATCTCTTCTTAAAAACCTCCAACATCTCCAGGGAAGCTGTTCCACTGATTAACTGTTCTGTCGAGAAATTTCTCCTCAGTTCTAGGTTGCTTCTTCCCCAGGTGTGTGCAACAGCTACACCTGTACTGGCACAAGGGGGCGGTTGTGTGGCACAGAGAGCCCAGAGGGGGCCAGCCAAGAGCCCAGCTGGCTCTGCCCTCCGGCCAGCAAGGAAGCCCTGCAGAACTGGGGGGCGGGGGGGGGGTTGTCCCCAAGAGCCTGAAATAGGGAAACGAACCTCGGAATGATGGCAAACCCGGGGAGCGGGTGGGAAGCGGCCACAGCTTCAGAGGGACTTTGGGGAGGGAACAAAAGGCAGGCCAGGAGGAGGCCGGCAGCACCGGCACTGCCAGGCAGCCCCACGGAGGGCGCAGCTCAGCAGGGAAAGGAAGGGGTGGGAAGGACTCAGCTCTCTCGAGATGGTCCGTGGGGACCAAGGGGACACGGGAGGCGAAAGGGCCGACGGAGGGGGAGACCTGGCCGGGTCTGTGGCCCCGGAGCCACTGGGGGGCGCCAGAGATGGTGAGGTTTGCTGGGCAAAAGGGGCCTTCTCTCAACCGGAGCTTGCATGAAATTGGGGGAGGGGGGTACCAAAGCCCCCCCATCCCATTCCCCGACCGAGGGCGATGCATCCCCAGCTGCCCCTCCTGGCAAACCCACAAAACACTGGCTCCCCCCCAAAAATGAAGAGAGGCTTCTGGGGAGGGGCAGGTGACATTTACAAAGCACAAAGTGCACTATGGTGGTGGTGGCTATTTACAAATGCGCAGCAGTCCTTCAAGTTTTTCAAGTTTTGTAGAAAGAAAAGGGGGGGGCAAGAAAGGGCAGAGCATAAAAACAAAAAATGGTGGGAGAGGAGGAGGAGGAGGAGGAGAGAGGGGGGAAGAACAAAATCAACCAAACACGCCCAGGACCGAGGAGGGCTACACAACACGGGCAGCATCGCTCAACAGACGACAGTTAAGGGGTTCGTACACGGGAGTGGGGGGGAGGGGCTATGTACAGTGGTCACAGGACGGCCACGCGGGAGCAGCCGGGTTCGGGGCCATGGCGCAGCTGCAGGCTCACCCCCCCGACACACTCACAGGCGCACCGGGAGCGGGAGGGGGTGGCGGCCCGTCACCAATCCGCGTCTTCCTCTATGTAGTAGTCGGGGGCAGCTCCGTCGAAGACGCCGGGGTCCAGGGACTTGCGCTGCTTCCCTCGGGCGAAGACACGCGAGATGGACCCAAAGCCCATCTTCTCCTTCTTCTTCTTCCGCTTCTGGTCCTCCAGGTCCTCTAGAGACTGCCCGGGGGGGGGGGGGGGGGAGAAGCACAGCGGATGCTCAGTTCCCGCACCGCCCCCACACCGGCCCCCTCGGCTTCTGCCCTGCTGCACTTCAGCCACCCAGAGCGGCCCTGCGGGGGCGCAGGAAAGGCAGGCTGGGAACCTGGCTGACGCCCCTCGAACCCCAGTTTTGGTGAGGAGCCTACCTGGACAATTGGGTTGTGCAGATTTTTCTGTACCGGTCCAGGACTATCTCCCTGCCAGGTAGAAGGGACACTTCAGTTAGCGTTGCGGTAGGAAATATGGCACCAATGACACACACACACAAACACATAAAAACCCTCTCCGTGGGCAAGGTTGCATGCAGGCCATATACAGCTCCAGGACAGCGGCTGCCCCCCTGCGCCCACCACCTCCCTTTGCTTGGGAGGACTGCAGATGTGTTCAGGGTTTGTTTGGGCTCCACCCTCCCTGGTACGCCACCTGCATGCAGGGTGGAAGTCCACCCCCTTGTGGATCCAGGATCCCACCGAGGCTCCCGGGAGACCCAGGAGTGCCTGGACAGGGGAGACGGTTTCGCAATCAGCCCAGGTTCTGCGCTGTCAAGTCAGTCGGTTCTGCGGCAGAGAGGCTGGTTTTTTCAGCTCCTCTTTCTCCCCAGCTCTTTTGCCTGGAGGACTGCCTAGCCCTAGACGTTCCCACCCACGACTGGTTGCCTTAGCATGCTCCCTAAAACGGACTAAAAAGAGGAACAACCTCAAGCCTCAGCTCCCAGCACAAGCACGGTTGTAGGGGAGACAATTCACACAACTGGAGCCTTGACCCCAAATGGATGAATGCCCCCTGCATGCTTGCTGGAGGCCCTGTCCCCTGCGCTCAGCCTTCTCCTGCTTCGGGGGAGAGGGTGCAAGATTTGAGGCCTTCCTTTTAGCTCTGTCCCTTTAAAGCAGCCACCTCCCACCAAATCCCCCCCCCGGCACGCCAACGGAGAGCCCCCTCAGAGTGGAGAAGCAGAGTGAGGAATAGCCAATGACCTGCAGACGCGTCTTACATTGCAGAGGGAATGTGTTCGGTGCCGAGGCGAGTTGATGTCGCTCGGCGTGGACGACCGGTCCCCTTCGGCCACCGAAGCATCGGAGATGATGGACGGCTGCCGCGAGTGGCACGGGCTGACTCGGACCCCTGAAATGCAAGGGAGGAACAGGCAGGGCACGTGTGTGTGTGTGAGAGGACGCACGTGGCCTTGCGACTGACCAAGAACCAGAGTCCAGGATTTAGACTGACACTCAGAATCTCCAGGAAAAAGTAGCAAAGAAGGCAGTCTCTGGAGATTTGCTGGGCTTTTTATATAGAAACAATGTACCTTCTGTGGCACCTTATTGTTTCTCTGTCCAGGGGATATTATTCTTTAAATGTATCTTTGCTTTAAATAAACAAAAATGAGGCTGCAGACGGCTGGGCTGGGACTGAGGTTTCAGCAGAGGCATCTTTCCTAGAACCGGGGACACAAATTTCCTGCACAAAAACCGTCCCTCTGTCCGCAGGGTCCACAGCTAGTCTCACTCAGCAACTGCCTGTTTAGCAACTGTTCAGAGTCACAAGGGTGCTGAAGAAGTACATTTACAACTAGCGCTGCTGACTGTGCGGTGTCCCCAGCCATCAAAACCACAAGTTGCGACGATGCGAGGCCTCACTCAGCGGCAGAGCTATTGCGGGTCCTACCTGTAGCTAAGCAAGGACTATCTCTACTTGTGGGTCCCTGCAGGCGACAACACACACTCTTCCTCCGGGCGGCAGGGGGATCAGACGGGAGACCCGCCTTGCCACTTTCTCCGGGGATCCGGGTGTTTGCCAACCTGGACGGCTTTCGCCCGCTCCCTTCCCACGAAAGGCGGAAGGAGCAGCTTGTGGGGTGGAGCGGGGGGGAGAAGGGGTGGCTCTCACCTTGCCGGTCCACCGTGTGCTGCGGGTGAGCGTGGTAGAGCGTCTGCTGGCTCTGCCTGATGGCGGCCGTGAGGGGCAGGTCGGCCTGCATGACCCACTCCTGGTTCCCGTTGAGCACCGTTTCGCCGGGCATGGCCAGCGAGTGCCGCTTGGGGACGTCCTTGGTCAAGGTGGCTAAGGACTGCTTGGCCTGCGAGAGAGGAAAGGGTGGCAGGAGGGCGGTCCTTAGGAGGGAGGAAAGTGCGGGGGGGGGGGGGCTGGCAGGGAAGACCCTGAGCGCCCCGGCCTCACCATGGCCAGCTCGGCCTCCAGCTCCTTCATGCGGTTGTCCTTCAGGTCCAGCTGTGAGCGGAGGGCGCCGGCGTGGTCGGTGGCCTCCTTGGCCTGGCGCCTCAGCTCCCATTTCTCTCTTTCCAGCAGGTCTTTCTCTTTCGCCAGGGCCTTCACTGCGTCCTCGCTCTCCTGGGGGGAGGGGGTGTCGAGGAGGGGGAGGGGCTTGAGCAGATCTGAATGCGCCACTCGGAGGGGGGGCTTGTCCTAAGCTTAGTGTGCGTCTCTGTTGCCCTTGGGGTGCCCCCCTCTGAGGCACAGCCCTCCCCACCACCCTCCTCAGTGCAGAGACCCCTCCCTCGGCCATCTTCCCATCAGGCGGACCCCCTGAACGAATGCCCTATTTTTAGCCCCTCCAGCTTCCCAGGGAGAGGGGCCGGGGGAGCCCTGGATTTTACAGGGGGACCCTGCAGGCCTCGAGACGGCACAGCCGCCGAAGAGCCCTATGGAATCCGAGGGGCTGCTGGGTCCTCCTGCCTGCCACAGCCTCCCCCTCCATGGGGCGCCCCCCCCCTTTCCTGCCTTCCCCCCTCCCCCTCCCCTGACCTTCCGGTGCTGCTCGTAGTTGCGTATAAAGTCCCTCAGTTGCTCCTCGCGGCTTTCCAGGGTGCTGTAGAGCTGCTGCATTTGACTGACCAGGTCGCTCTTCTCCCCCTTCAAACGCCTCCGGTCGGCTTTCATGGCTGCCAGAGGGGAAAAACAGAGATTTAGTAATCACAAATCAACAAAATGGATCAGCTGCAAGGAGGACTAGCTCTGCCTGGCCAAAGTCCCCTGGGGGCCCATCCACGCCCCAAGGCCCTTACAGGTACCAACCCACCTGGGAGAGGCGGGCAGTGCCCAGCCACAGCAGAGCCCTCAGCCGCCACCCGAGCCCCTCTGAGCTGTGGGGGCCACAAATGGACTCACGGCAGATCCAAGAAGATGCTGCCCCCCCCTGGGTAGGTGGGGCCTCCCAGGAGGGCCATGAGACCCCTGCCCTCCCTCTGCAGGGTCTCCAGGGAGCCAGCAGGGGATACAGTAGGGACAGGACTTTAGCTTAGGCACCCACCCACACATCTCCATGAGCAGGGCCTCAAGAGGGGGGGGGCGGTGCTTTTCTGCTTATCTTCCAGAGAGGTCAAATCCATGCAGAAACTGCTTAATGAGGAAGGGCAGCCAAGGGGGGGAGGAGGAGGGTTTGGGACTAAGCCCCCAGCCCCAGGGCCGGGCATCGTGGCAGAGAAGGGAGGGGCATCTTTTCAAAAGACCGCCTGAAAGATGTCCAGCTCCCAAGGGAAGGGAGAACATGGCCATGGTTGCCATGGAAATAGGGGGGGCTCTGCAAAAATGCTCCCATTTCATTTTGAGAAAGCCAAGCACCACAAACTGGGGGGGGAGGCTGGCAGTGGGGGCGGGGAGTAGGTAACCAGCTTGGCTGGCCTCCCAGGGGCAGCATTTCATGCCCGGGGAGGATGTGCTGGCCTTCACCCATGGCTGGGAGGCCCTTGGCAGAATCTGGGGTGCCAGGGTCTCCCTTTGGGGCGCTGCTGGTGCCCTTGTGCCTGGGGTCTCCGGCTGGCCATTTCGGCTCCTTTTCTCTTCCAGGATCCCAAAGGCCGGGAGCAAAACCTCGTTTGCATGCATGTCCCTGAGTCTGCCCAGCCGCTGGCAAGGGATCAGGGGTGCCTCTGCCAACTCGCTGGTCCTTCCGCTCTACAAAGGACGGGGACCATCCGATGCCAGCACCCGGGGGGGGGGCTGGGGGGGACCTGCATCAGGGAGTTTTCTGCCCCAGCCCCCCAAGAGGAGGGGGAACGGGGTGGCTTCAGCAAGGACCCCAATCTCAAGGGGAGCCAAAGTCTTCCAACCTGGATCACGGGGGGAGGGGTCCCCCAAAAGGCTGAGAAAAGCTCTCCCCCAGCTAGAAGGAAAAAGCATCTGATGGCAAATTTCCTTCCAACGGGGGAATCAGACTTACTTCTGATGAAAACCTTCACCCCCAACCCCCCCCAACAGGAAAATATGTGGTGGGGGTGTCCGGGTGGTGGACTTTAATTGCCTTTCAGGATTTAGAGAGAAACCACACCTAAGAATGGCCTCTTTAGTTCAATTGATTAGGATCTTTTATTGTTAAAATTAATGGGCCCGCTTTGTGGGCTGAGTTTTCACAATAATTTAATCTAAAACAAATTACTAATTACAAGAATTGAGACGTGGGGGGGCTTCTTCTCCATAGGTCGGAAGGGGACCCCCACGTGAATGGATTTGGCCCCCAGCCCCGCCACCAAGTGTTGCTCTCACCCTGGAGGGCCTCCTTTGCCCTAGCCAGATCCTGCTCTTTCTGGGCCAGCTGGACCCTGAGCTCCGTGGCGGGGAGGATCTCGGTGGCTTTGCCCCCGTGCGTCTCCTCCAGGTCCTTGGTCAGCATGTCCTTCATTTGGCGGAGCAAGTGGATCTCCTCCTGCAGCTGGCTCACCTCTTCCCGCAGGAGGACTGGTGGGGGGACACACAGAGAGAGAGAGAGAGAGAGAGAGAGAGAGAGAGAGAGAATGGGAATGCAGGGCAGTGGTGAGAGTGGACTCTTCCTCCCCCTCCCTTCCTTTCCTCCCCCTCTCGCCCCCCCCCACGGGAAGCACCAAGATTCCCCAAGGCAGACCCCATGGGACAGAGACAGGCTCCATCTGAGCCACCGGGAAAGCACCTGGTTTCGCACGCCCACCCCCTCTCCTCAAAGGGGACCCAGAAAGCACATCACGCACAGATGTGGTTTTCAAACTGACCACTTTGCAATTCTGGACTCCAGCTTGGGGGCTGCAGAATTCTGGGGCTTGAAGTTCACGCCTCTTAAAGTAGGCAAGGTTGAGAAACACTGGTATAAAGGTAGCTTTCGGTTTACGACTGGTTGCTTAGTGGCTATTTGGAGTTATGACTTTGGATTCAAATTCCCAAGCTGACTCATCCCTCTCTCCCCCTCCCCCTCTCTCTCAGACACACACACCCCGCAAATCCTGACTCCACATCTTGCTCATTAACTGCATCTTGGGGCGAATGGCTTCCTGCCCTCCACCCTTCCCAGAGGAGAAGAGAGGCAGGGGCCAAGCGACAGCGGCTGGCTGGGGAAAAGATGGCAGGGGAGGGGGTGCAGCTCGTCCGTCCGTGTGGGTGGGGGGAGATGCCCCCTAGCTAGAAGGGACTGTGGACTTTGAAGAGTGTGAAATTAAAGGCGGGAGGGGGGAAACGGGGGAGAAGGCCAACACTAAAAATAAGATTTCCCCCCACCTTCCGCTGGGGAAAGGGCTTTCTCTGGCTCAGGGCTGGCAGCGCAGCAGGAAGGCGTGGCTTTGCAGAAAATTCAGCATTTCTGGCATTCACCCTGTAATTATGGGCTGTGGGGCTGTTTTAATTGCACACCACCATCTTGCTACCAAAAAATAGGCGAGAACATCTGACATAGATCCACTTCCTGGGGGGCAAGCCCCACTGAACTCAATGGGGCCTCTCTCTAGCTGAGCAGGCAGCTGCTTCCGCGGCCCGGGGGCTTCAAAATGGGTGGGACTCCAACTCCTATCATCCCCAGCCTGCCTGCAGCTGGGCAGGAGGGATGTTGGGACATGTTTGTGCTTTTAATCCCTGCTCTCTGATACCCAGTAGTGCCACCTGGATACCAAAGCAACCAAAGTCTTGCCTTCCCCCCCCCAACTCTGGAGAATAGGGAGCCCCCCCCCGCCATGCCAATTCCTGGCACTTCCTCTTCAGGGCAAGAAATAAAAGATCTGCTTTGGAACTTCTTCCCAGCAAGAGGAGAATCCAAGTCTTGGGGGAACAGACCCATTTTCCAAGTTTCCACATGGAGAAGATCAGCCAGCTGGAGGGGCTGCCCTGGCCAACAGGGTGGGGAAAGGCGTCCCTGGGACCATCTACTCCACAGCCCCTTAAAAGTCAGGAGACACCCCACCCCACCCCACCCCGCTTCACCCCCACACTGGGGATCCTTCAGTGGAAGCAGTGAAGAGATCTGGTTTCCTTTTCATTTTAAGCACTTAGGTTTTTTTCCCCTCTCCCAAAAAGAAAGTGATTGGATTTCCCCCCCCCCCCAAAATCCAGGGATTTGAATCCACAAGTGGAATTTCCTTGAACTGAGCAGGACAGGAAGGGCAGCGTGTGTGTGTGTGTGGGGGGGGGGGTTGTGTCTCTCTCCTGGCTGCTTTCCACCCCCACCAACAGCAGCGCCAAGAAACAATAAACTCCCCCTCGCATTTTTGAGATGCTTCCCTGATGAAGACGGCCTGGTTCCCCTTTTCTGCTTTTCCCCCTGATGGGGAACATCTGAGACCTGGGATGGGGGGGAGGGAGTGTTGGTGGGGGGCAGGATTTGGGGTGGCTTCTTTCTCTCTTTGGCAAGCCAACTCTAGGGGCCCGGGGTGGCTCAGACAGGCCCCAGGGAAGGGGTCAGCTCTCCAGAGACCCCCCTGCCCCAGGCTCTGCCATTTTTAATGATGCTCTACTGAGACACACACCCCCAAATCCCCCCCCAGCCCAGGCTCTCCCCTGAAAGCCGATCCCTGGGCGAACGCCAGATCATAGGGAGGGAGGGAGGGAGGAGTGGTCTCTCCCACTTTTTCCCACGCTGCCTGGGATGCAGGAGAAGAATTCCCAAACATGAGGGCGGGTTCTTCATTCCATCCCCCCCCCCCAGGAAAGGCAGGCAGGCGTGGGGCAGAAGGCGGGATCCGGTGGAGGAATGCTCTCCGAGGGGATGTCCCACAGCGGTGTCCCTTCTCTGCCAACAGACAACCTTCCTGCAAGCACTCTGGCACCTTGTGCACCAGAGGTCCTGGGTTCAAGGCTGAGTTATACCAGCAGGCAGCCCACCCCCCACCCCTCTCTATCGGACTAGTGTAGTGCTTGGATTCCCCCCCAAAAAATCTCTCACAAGGGAAGAAAAACCTTCCCTGTCCTGATCAGCAGGACTGAATTCTTAAGTCACCCTAAGACAGCAAATTTAGGTTTTTAAATACATGTTTGACACTAGATTAACTACACAACACACTGTGCACAATCTTTGGCCAAACAAACTGCCGGACATGGAAAACTAGAACAGACAAATATCCCTGCACACCCGCTGAACTGGTCGCTGGTCGCTGATGGCAGCCCAGGGAAGGGCAGAATGTGGTTTTCTGAACATATCTGTGCCTCCCGGCTAAACACACACACACACACACACACACACACACACACACACACACACGGCACTCTGCCCAGGGTCCCCCTGGGCCAAGCAAACTCCTGGCCCCACCTGGAAGATTGAAACAGGCCAGGGCGACGTGGGCACTAGGGCACCTATCTGGGTGTGGCGTCCACCGTCTCCAAAACTAGAGCAACTAGAGCCACGAAGGCCGGCCAGGTGCAAAGTGCAGGCTGCTTCACTGCTCTGTGGGGGGGGGAGGAGTTGCCAAGACCAACATCCTAAACAATACAACTCACGGTCCACGTTCCCCCAAAGAGGGTCCAGCCGGGAGAGCCATTTATAGCTTTTGCTATGAGGGTTTGGATAAGTCCTCACTTGAGGGGGCCTTCCCATCCCCCCCCAAGTACAATACTGAGTTTGCTATTCAGCCCAGCAAATTCCAGAAAGGCTTTCTTCCTTCAGTCCCAAAACTTTCTGCCTCCTCCTCCTTGGGACAAAGTCCAGCCTTTCCCTGTTAAAGTATAACTTTTCTGGGGGTGGGGTGCAAGCAGGGGAGGGGCTACGTGGGGAAAAATATTATTGCAGCGTTTTTTTAAGATTCAGGGGGCTTTGCAGAAGAGAAACAAACTTCCTCCCTCTCCCTCTCTCTCTCTCTCTGTGTGTGTGTGTGTGTGTGTCTGTCCACAAAAGAATGAAATAATGGTTTGCAAGCGGAAGGCTGTGTCCAAATGAGAACCAGACCACAAAGCAAACAAGTCCTCTTTGTTTCCCCATCCTCAGATGCAGTGGCGCTTCTGACCTCTTCTAAGTGCCTAGTCCTCATGGATCCATTGACAGGGGCCTTGGGCGGCGGCCATGTGCCATGCAGGGAGCCTGAATATCAGCTAGGTTGGACCGAACCAAGTCTGGATCCTGGCACGGGGCAGCCAATGCGGCCCCGTGCTCAGCGGTCTGAATCAGAAACCCTCCTGGGCCCTCCGTGAGGGTCCCACGTTGCGAAAGCCGGCCGTGCCAGACTCCTGCCGCCTTCGGAAATGACCCACAGGCAAGGGGGGAAGCAGAATAGGACTCTGGTGCCCGTCACCGCTGGCTGGCAGAAGAGGCAGCCCGGCCTCGGGTAAGGGTGCCCGGGTGTCCTCAGCCCCGAGCCAAAGAGAGGCCAGCAGGGCCCACCGCAGAGGGCTTCTGCCCCACCCGGGGGCCCCGGCCGGCCAACCAGGGTCCCCGCGGCTCCCAGCCACGCAACGAGCTGAGAAGGCGAAAGCTAAGGAGGCAGCCAAGGAGGGTCGATTAGCCAGCCTCTCCGCCTTTCCAAGGCAGGCACCGTCCCACAAACCCGCCAGCTTTGTTTGGCACTCGCTCACCGCAGGAGCCCTGCCGCAAACCACACCTCCCCCTCGGCTACCCATTTGGAAACTCCCTCCGGCGCCTTCTCCCGCCCGCCGGCTGCCGGGAGACCCCCGCCCCGGGCTTTCCGGAGGGGCTTCCCTGGCCCTCCCAGGCCCGAGACAGCGAAGGCAGCGAGCAAGACGGAGTGCGCGGGACCTGCCGTCTGCCCCGGCCCCTCCCCCGACTGCCAGGAGCCCCCCCCCCCGACTGCCAGGAGGGCCCAAAGCGGAGCCCCCGACCGCGGTAAGGATCGCAGACCGAGAGGCAGCCCACCCCCCGCCCCCACCTACCCGCCCTGCTCTCCTCGCTCTCCGATTTCATGCCGGGGGCCGGGGGGGGCCGTGCTCCGAAGGCCGGCCGGTCCTTCCCTGCTACGGCGGCGGCGGCTACTCTCCCCTCTCTTCCGCCCGACTCCTCCCCGAAACGGCCGGAAGCAGGGAAGGAAGGAAGCGCCGGTTGCGCTACCTGGAGCCCCGGCCCAACAGGTGCCGCCGCCGCCGCCGCTCTGCCCGGGCCAGCCGGAAGCTCTGTCGGGCAGGGACGGGCTGCCCGGCGGGGCCGCGGTCCGCTCACCTGCCCAGCCGGCCTCCGTGGGAAGCGGGCGGAGAGCCAGGGAGCCGGCGGACTTGCCTGCCTGCTCGGCTCTCCCGGAGGGGGAGGGAGGGGGGCAGCGGCCGTCAGGAGCTTTTCCTCCCTCCCTTTTGTTCTTTTTTTCGGGGGGGGGGACAGGCCCCAGGGCTGTCTGCAATCCAGGAGGGCGAAAGGGGGGAGGAGGAGGAGGGCCCCGCTCTGATTCAGAGGGCTGCAATGGGGGGGGGGAGCAGGAGCCCCATTTGGCCCCCAAATCACTGGGTCTGCAAAACAGGTTGGAAGGGCTGGACTGAACCTCTGCAGAGCTGGGAGGGGTCCAGGGCAAGAATCGTCCCAGTCGGAATGAAATAGCTCCCTGCTCTAATTGGTCCCTTCGCCAACGCCATGAAGACTGGGGGGCCTCGCTCTCGCTATGCGGCGACAGCAGGCCCGTGGCATGCTCTGCTTTGCCTACCGACCCCAGGTGGACGACGGAGCCCTTTTTCGCCCTTGGAAGGGAAGAGGACATCAGTCGCCTCAGACTTACGACCGCTGCAGCCCCCCCAAACTCAGTCGCACTCTGGGTGCCTGGAATTGGCACGGATGTGCAACCGTGGCGGCACCCAGACTTCCCAGACAAGTGAAGCTGAGGCAGGATTTGCTTAACTACTGCCTGGTTCGCTTAACAACTGCAACGATCTGCTTAACAACCCTGGCAAAAAAGGTCGTAAACTCAGGTGTGGCTCACTTAACAACCTCCTGGCTCAGCAGCAGAAATTTTAGAACCCCCCCCCCCGTGGTCATAAGCCAAGGACTCCTTGCTTCTGCTGTTCTGCATGCTGTGCCCCCCAAAAGAAGAGCCTCGTGAAGTCTTTGGCAGAGAAGAAAGCGCCCCCCCCTTTCAGGGACTCTGCAGAAACCTTTTCAGGCTGTGGGCCCCTCTCGCCCCCTCACAGGCGAGGGGAGGATCACGGCAGGGATGTGGCGTGGGAAAAGCCCCCCCCCAGTGAGCCTTTTTGGCAAATGGCCCTCCTGACCTGGTCGAGGGGGGGGAGGAGCCCCCCCAACATCGCTCACTCGGCAAGCAAACACTCCTGACAAAAAACTCTTTTCTAACCAGTTTTTGACTAGTGGAAAAAAAACAGAAATGGGGAGGGGGACAGAGGGGGAATTTCCAGGTTGCAAGAGCCACGATGAGAGAGTTCAAGGCAGGGAGGAGCCCCAACCTCCTCCCCCCATCCCTCCCCCCCGCCCGTGCTCCTGATGGAGGTGCAGAGGAAGCCAGCCGTGCCTCTCCAAGCTCAGGCCCAAGTAAAGACAAGCCATCCGCCTGGTGGATACAGTCAGTGGCCCCCTGTTTGAGGAGGGGGTTGGACTAGAAGACCTCCAAGGTCCCTTCCAACTCGATTCAGGGTGTCTGGAGTTCTTTCCTCCCCTCATTCTTTCCCGTGCTGATGTTTCTCTCTTTCTCACACCTTCTGCAGTTTGGTGGGTGGCAAGGAGGAAACGTGTTTGTTGCTAAACCACTAAAGCCTAGATTATTTCTTTGTATCCCAGGGTATCATGGAGCTGTTAGTTCAGCATAATTTCGACTCAAGTTCTAACAAGGCATTTCAGCATCTAAAGCAGTGCATCCATTTCTTTGCAAAAAATGGCAGGCCGTCCCGTTTGCATCTTAAAGCATTGGATCAATAATACGAGAGCCTGGCTAAAAAAACAGCAAACCCCAACAACCCTGAAAGCCCTGGACAAATAAGAACCACGCAGCTTTTAGAGTCGTTTCCTAGAAGGCAACTTGGTGCAAACATGGGGCACTTGCACCCCCATCTGGAGCAGAAGGCCAGGAGGGACGGGCTCTCCCTGGCGGCTCCGGTTCCCCCGGGTTAATTCGGAGAGATTTCGCGCTGGACAGTGGTGGCCCAATGCTTGCCTTATCCTGCTTTTCATTTTAATTTGCCGTGCCTGTTTAATTGCCCTAACCTGTTTTTTGTTCTGATCCACCAATACCCCAAGAAGTGGCGATATATAAAAGTAAAAATAAGCCCCTTGGTTACCATCTAAGAAGCAGAAATTGTGTTGTGTTTTCCTTGAAGACGTTGCGCTTCTCCTCTAAGAAGCAGCTTCAGTTCTGCCTCAACCAGGACTGGGCAGACCGAGAATCCCCATAGACATAAAGCCAGCGTCCATTTACTGGACCCCTGAACAAGAGTCACAATGTGCATATTTTGGAACAGATCCACTTCCCGTCTGAGCGCAAATCCTTGCCCACAAGCCAATACTGGATGGCTTTCCAAGGACAGGTCCCGGCAGCTGCCCCAGGATGGGAGCCAGCACAGAGTGTCCCGGATGAGGGAAGGGCTGCTTCAGCACCACGGAGAGCTGCCCGCCTGTCCTGGGCTCCCGGGGGGCCAAAGGTCGGCTGAGACCCAGCCCTCCAGATGTTGCTGCAGGACAGCTGCCAGCAGCCCCAGCCAGCGCATCACGGTAAGGGATGCTGCAGGTGCCTTCGGCCACCCCCGGTGGGCCACACACCTGCTCAGGGATACTACGAGTGTGGCATTCACACAACTCGTTTCAGTAAATGTCCTAATGCCACTAAAATTCTCTCCCCCTTCAAAAGTAAACTCACTTTCACCAAACCGAAGGAGAACCGGTCGGGAAAAGCGCAGGAGAAATTTCGGGCAAGGTTCTCCCGAAACACCCCGGCTAAGGGTCGGGTCTTTGAGATTGGAGGGCGTTTTGAAAGGCTTCCCTCGGCTTGCTCATCAGGGGGAGAGGGAAGCCAACACCGAGTTCTTGCAAATTCGCAGACACTCGGCTGAGGATGGAAGGAAACATCCCCAGATCTGAATTTTTGTACCTCTTTGTTCACCTCGCTGAAATGAAACTGAATGAAACTCAAGACATTTTAGTCGTTCATTTAACATTCTCCGATATCAGATGCAGCTGCAGGAACAATCCCCCGTTTTGTCATCATGAATTCAAACACTGCCCTCCTTTTTCAAAAGTGGGGATTTTTCAGGTCAAGCTTCTTTCAAGCTCACTCACACAGAGATGGATTTTAGCTTTTCATAAAGAGTTTCTGTCTTCCCTCCAAAGGGATGGGAAACAACACGGTGAAGGAACATCCAACACGCAGCAGCGTCAATCACAGCCCCGGGAAGCTTGTCGGCTGATTTATGGACTTGTATTTCGGAAGGATTTGCTGGACATGCCTTGACCGTCCAGTCTTTTCTTGGGAACCTCCAGTGAGGGAACTGGCTGAGGAGGAGGAGGAGGAGGAGGAAGAGATGATTTCGTAATGGCACCCAGCAGGTGGCAGCACACAGTTGACCTTGAAAAAGGGAAGTCAGGTCAGACCCGATTAGCAGGGGGTGGTTGAAGAGACCACCAGGCAAGGAGACAGGTTTAGTCCACCCTGGGGGCGACCAGGAGGGATGCTGCGGCCAAGATCCCACCTCCAGCGGCCCTTAGGTGGCACCACCAGGAAATCCAAGGATGTGGGGCTTGGAAATGGGATTCTCGGGGAGGGGGCTGCGGGGCAAGCTGCCTCTGTGCTGCGGCTGCAGTTGAGGACCTCTCGAACCATGAAAAATATCCAGCTCCCAAAGGAACGCAAATCCACCCAGGGGGCTTGCAGAACGAAACAGCCCTTGTGCGGAAAAGACTGCTGGACACGCTAAAATCCTCTCTGCAGATTCCACATCTGACGCTCTGGAGTTTGCAAGACGGTGGCAGAAACTATCAGCTGCAGAGCAATCGCCGGGATGAATCTTGGACTCTTTGGGCGAAGGATGATGCAGGAATAGAATCGTATCAGAAAATGTCTTTTGACATCCAGGAGTAAGAAAAATTAATAAGAGGGCTAATTGTTTGTGCAGCTTAATCAAATCAACCAATCCAGCACCCTTTTCCTGACTCGACTGATAATTGAATCCCCACGCGTGTTTTCTTCATTAAAAAGAAGGTGTTCATCAAAAGGGGGACAACTGGATTGATTAATCCAATTTGCTGGGTTTCAATTGCTGCGTGCAATTCCCCTCCCCAATAAAAATGGGGAGCAAAAAAATGCTCCCGAATAAAGACATTGGTGTGGCTTTAGGATCTGGGCATTACGCTTCCCATGAGTAAGGCGAGGAGGACGGGCTCCGGAGTCCCCCCAGCCAGTCCAACCGGGGGGAACTTCACCCCCCCCCAGGGCTGCTGGAGAGGCCCCCGGGAGAACTCCTGCTGCCTGGGCCTTCCGGCTGCTGGGTGAATGCAGAGGGGTCGCTTGAGCAGCCCAGGAGGGGCAAAGGGTTGGTGATGGAGCTTCAAGAAGGTAGGAGGGAAGGGAAAGAGATCCCTGTCCCTTCTGGGGGAGCAAGGAAGATGCCTAACCCCAAACACAGCACCCCTCTCTGCAGAGCAGCTGAAGACCAGGCGAAGGGGCTCTCTTGCCTGGGCCCAGACTGGTCTCTGGTAAGGCTAACCAAGGGGAGACCCAACCTAGAATTAAGGGGAAATTTTCAGACAGAGCAATTAGCCAGCGGAACTGCTTGCCTCCAGAAGTTGTGGGTGCTCCATCACTGGAGGTCTTCAAGAAGAGAATGGACAGCCATTTGTCCGGGATGGTATCAGGTCTCCTGCTTGAGCAGGGGGCTGGACTAGAAGACCTCCAAGGTCCCTTCCAACTCCGTTATTCTGCTACTGAAACCAGCGCTTATTTCCATGTTTTGTGGCAGCAACACATTGCAAAATGCCACTTTCCGTCAGCTTAAAGGCTTTCCGGAACTGCGCAAGGAGGATTGATTGGTACCCAGGGGAGAAAAAGTTATTTCCCTGAGTTGTTTTTGTTCCGAGCTGAAAAGGGCCTCTGTGCTTCATTCAGCCGTGCTTAAAAAGCGTCCTGGCAGATTTGCAGCTGAGTGGCCGATTGGGCTTTTTATAAGACCTCAGCTGAATTTACACCCCGGCCGGAATATCCTCCCGGCAGGTGCATCTGTGGGCTGGTCGGGAGGGCGAACTTTTGCTGCAGAAACGGGGAAAACAGAAGAAGGCAAAAGCCATTGTCAGGCTTCATAAATTAGCCCCGGATTCGAAGTCGGCCAAACCGCCCAACTGCCAAGAGCGAAAGCTTTCTCCTCAACCAGCCCCTGCGTGGCCCAGGAGGCGACTGCGGACACCCCCGGCGGCGGCTTCCTCACACCGATTCAGACAACCAGCATGAGGTGTTTTTGGGCCAAGGAGCTTCAGCCGTTAAAAAAAAATAAGACCAAAAGCGACCAAGCAGAGCTGAAAGGACAGCAGCCAAGGCACCAGGCTTGAAAGCGGGAGACGGGCAGTTCCACTCTTGCCTTCGCCACGAAAGCCTGCTGGGCAACCCTGGGCCAGTCACACACTCAGCCCAGCCCACCTCACCAGGCTGTTGTGAAACAGAGGAGGAAGGAGCATTGCATATGTTCACTGCCAGATTCAGCCGAGGGAGCCACTGCAACCCATGGGAGTTTCTATTCTGGCCATGATCAACCCAAGCCTCGCTGGTTTCAAAGGAAGAGCATTCACACACATCTCTTCGAGGCACAAGGACACACACACAGAGGCACGGCCAGTTCGAAACAGTGTCGCTGGTGATGGGCCGGCATATGCATAAATAAATGCAAGGGTGAAGGGGTTACTGGTGCCCCTCCCCCCCCGGCATAAGAACCAGATGCCATAAAAAAGCCCCCCCCCAAACCCCCACTTAGTTTGCTCCCTCCAGGCAGCCCCATGGGGGACCGAGAAATGGGGCACGTCAAAGCTTCTAATTACTTGGCAGGGGTTCCCCCCTAACACACACAATCCTCAGCCGTTCTCAGGTGTGGATGGCGACACTGCCAGGGGTGGTTTATCAGCGCTAAAGACAGGATCCTCCCGGGGGCCATTCACGCCACACACACCGCCAGGGAAACGGGCAGGAAATTAATTTATCCTACAGCAGCACTGCTTCTCCCCCCCCCCCAGTAAGTAAAAAGAAAAGGCAAGGGAGATGCAGAGGAGGGGGAGACAAAGGCAGAGTGCCTGGATCGAGCAGAGTATGGTGGGGGGGGGGCTTGCAAGGGGGTCATTACCTACCATTTGGGGGGGGGCAATGTGGACAAACACAGCTTGTTAGGAAGCCCCCAGAGGTTAAATTATCTACAGGAGGAAGGTGAGAAAGGAAGACACTGTTTCTGGAAAAATAACAGCCGCATTTTGTGGTGGTGGGGCAGAGTCTGGGTGACCCTGGGCAACTTTCTCCCCATGGGCAAGGGGCAGGTTGTGCCCAGAGCGGCAGGAGGGGGCCGGAAAGGGAGATGAGCCCTTCTGGGCTGCCTCTAAAGAGTCCGTCCCCCGCCCCGATTTTGCAACCTGGGCCTGCCCCCACCCTCGTGGGCGCTGGGGGCCGGGCGGGCCCAAAGCAGCGATGGGGTCCAGGCAGGTCCAGCCGCAGGTGTGACAAGCAACGGTCCTCCCCTCCTCCCCTCCTCTGGCTCCCAACTTGGAGCCCGAATCCATCTTGTTATGTAGCCAGGCTGGGCCGGCTCTGTCAGGAGAAAGGGCCGCCCGGAGCGGGTGCTGCTAATTGAGAGGCAGAGAAGCTCTGGAGCCGGTCAGAGGAACAGCTGACATGTCCGGCCGACACCGGCCTTGGCAGCCTGGAGAAGCTGCTGACAACTAGGCAGCCGGTCGCCTCACGCTGTTGCCGTTCTCCACAGTTGTAGAGGCAGCCACAGAAATGGGAAGAGGTGAAAACTGCTTTCCATTTACAAACTTGCTCACTCGCACAAAATACGGTTTCTCACCCAAAAATCGAACCTGTTAGGTGCATCTTATTCACCCACAAACACATTTAACATATTTCACCAGTAGAAATAACAGGAAATTGGAACCAGTTTATGGCATCCTCGCTTTCCATCCTGCAGCTATAAAATAGGTGCCGCCCAAGCAGCAGCTCCTCCTTTTCCGATTCCTGAGGAGGGCCCTGACTGGGCGAAGGGTGCCAGCCGGCCAATCTGAGCTAGGAGATCCAGCGGCAGAGAGGAAGTCGGTCGCCTTCTGCGCCGAGCGAGCAGGGGCGGATTCATCACACCGACAGGCAGATCTCCTTTGCAGATCAGCTCATCCTGGGCAAGAGCCCCAAAGGCTGGGTACTCAAGCAGAGCAGCCGAGGATGATGGGCATTGGGGAGGGGGGTGGCTGGTCATTACCCACCTGGAGAGCAACAACGCCCCCTCCCTTCACCTGGGGGCTCTTGGCGCCTCATCGACTGGGATGCTCAACAGAGCTTGCTCCAATTAATCTCTGTCCGCTGTTGGCCAGCTCAGGCCTCTGCGTGGTTCTGCTCCAGCCCCTCCCTGCTGGCAGCCCCCCTCCTTTAGGAGTCTGATGGCAGCAACGCCCAAAGGATCCGGCTGCAGCCACCCCAAGCAGGGCCGGCGAAGCCAAAGGACGCCGGAATGGCAGAATTGAACCGAAGGGAAAAGCCGGCCGGCGCACACAACCTAGGAGTTCACCTGCGGACCACCAGATGCTCAGCTACAGACCCTCTACGGAATTCACCACTGTGTAGCCAAAGGAGGAAAATAAAAAATTTAAAAACCCGCCGGGAGCAGCAGAAATGAATTGCAATTAAATTACTGAACATGCTCACGTAGCTGTCCAATCTAATCTCACTTCTGCTCTACCCGGTCTGCATTCTCCTCGCTTGCGCTGGGCCCTCACTCATCCCCACGCTGGAGGGTCTTGCCCGGGTGGGCATCCGAGGCAGTGCAAGGAGGGCAGCCTGTTTCAGACCCCAAAGCCAGGGGTTTCTTTCTCAAGAGGAAGAGGCAAAGTTTTCCCCTCAAAGAGTCGCTCTAAAAAAACCCGACAGAGGACGACTAACAGCCGGGAGGGAGGCTGCCAATCCCGTTTCTCTCGGCCCTGAATTCCTACACTAATTCCGCAGTGGGTGTTTCCCAGCCCAGCCCCTCAACTGGGGGGGACCCTAACCCTTGCCAGGGGGACGTCCTTCTGGACATAGCCTGGGGCCGAGTGGGTCTCCCTCGGGCTGGCAGGTAGACCCGGCTATCCTGGGGACCCTCCCCGCCACCTCCACCTCTGGACTCCACCTCCGGACTCTGCTTTATGAGCTCCGAGCAACCCCCCCCCGCCCTCCTCTTCCCCCTCCCCTAAGGGCCTCCCTGGCCGGCCACTGGGGGGAGCAAAGGTCTGCCGGGGAAGAGGGGGAAGGCAAGGCAAACCTGGGTCCTCCTCCATGGTGGGGATCTCCTCGCAGCTTTGGCCTCAGGGGGCTGCTGAGAAAGAGGGCGGCAGACAATGAGGCCATCTGTTCGGCAGAGCGGCAGGGTCTGTGCGGGGAGGGGGGAAGGGTCCTGCAGTCCCTCCTGGGCACGAGGGAGGGGGACACGCTGACTGCAGCTCATTGGTCACCTGTCACCACATCCCCCCCCCCAGCGGCTGATGGAGGAGCGGCACGGCAGGGCCAGGGTGGTGGGGGATGCTCCCCCCACTTAGGAAGGCCACTAACTTTCCAAGCCAGGACAGACAACAGCTACATACACACACACACACACACACACACACACACACACGCACGCACATACGCACGCACGGCTTCTCTTGGCTCACCTGTGCAGGTGGATCCAGAGCCAAAAGGCCAGGCTCTCGTTTCTCTCCTGGCAAACCCCATGCTCAGCACCCACAATGTGCCAGCTTAACTCCCTCTGTGACCCCGAGAAGGGCGCCCCTCTGTGGCACAGGAATGAAACTGGAGCCGCCACATTTCCAAGGTGAAGCAGACAGACAGTGACTAGGGGCAGTGTGAGAGATCAGGAGCGGGTCGCCCTCTGACCCCGAGCACGCCACTAGGGGGAGATTGATGGGGCGAGTGACGGCCCAGCAACTCCCTCCACAGGCACCCGGAGAGCCGAGCCCACGAAGCCAATGAGCCACAGGGTAAGTGACTGCCACATGCCACAAGGGGCTGCTTCCACCGGCTCTTGAAGGACAGGCTGGGGGCACTGGGAAGATGGCAGCCCCTTCCTGCTGACCTCCAAAAGGGAGGCCAGAGGAGTCTCTCCTGCCTGGATCTTCACTGTACCCCCCCACACACAGACACACAAAACGGAAGGAGCCCCTAGAAACTGTTCACATCACATCATGGCTTCTACTGGAGTTTCCGTGTGTTGTCTCAACATGGCTGACTCGGCCAAGGTGCCCCCCACATGCCCCCCAGTGACTGTGCTGGTGACGGATGCCCTGCAGGCCGCAACTGGGGAAGGCGCATCAACGCGTACTCTGGAGTTTGCCCACTGGAAGCAGGCTGGGCTCAGCTGAACAAAGCCGGCTGCTGAAACCAGAACCCGGAGTGGCGGGTCAACGGACGGTGCCCTGTGCGTGGAATAAGGGGCAAGACCTCTGGGTCTTGATTAGAGACTAGGCAGCTTCACCGGTTACGCCCAGGGGCACCCCTTGGCAGCCAAGAGAGAAGCTGGCGTCTTCTGTTTTCCCTTAATGAAGGCACAGAGGCCGTTTCTTCCCAGGGCCCTCTTGCTTTAAGCTCCCGTTCGGTTCTGCCTGGGGCTCAGCGCTGCCTCCCTTGCGCTTCAAGCCAAGCCAGCTGGCTCTCCACAGAGGCTCAGCGCTGCCTGCAGAAGGCCCTGTGCCCGGCCCTCGTCCATCGCCCTGATGCCCAAGCAAACAGCGAAAGGAAGGCAGAGGGGAGCCAGACGTGGGTGCACAAGCTGCCGGTTGCACAGCACACCCAGGGTGGGGCTGTGGGTCCAAAAGACACCGATGACCCTGCTGGCCGGCTGGATCCTAAAGGAAAATGTTCTGGGAGCACCACAATCACATTTTATAATCCAGACAAGCAAATAGTACGACTGAATCTAGAGGGGGTGCCAGGAGACGCATTTGGCTAAGAAAGGGGGGGATCGCAGAGGCAGGGAGGGAGACCACATGCAAAGAGAGCTCAAAAGACAGCCCCCCCGGAAGAGGCTGGGCCCAGAAGTCCCCCGTTTGACCCAGAAGACGGGCCCACATTTTCTTTCAGAGCGCCAAACGTGGGCACTGAGCACCTGAACCGCGAGGCCCTTCCATAATTACCCTGGCGAGTTTTCAGAGTCCACTAACCACGGCCCTGTCAGGTGGGGCTTCTCTGTTCACGCAGGCCCCTCGTTCAGGCCGGCCTTGGGTGGGGGTGGCGATGGGCCCCTGGTGGGAAGCCTGACCGGATGCTGGCTTTAGACACTTTCTGCTTTTTTTGCTGCTCTCCATTTGTTTCTTACCATTGCCAGAGTTGTTATGCAGTCGGACAGGGCCCTAGCAAATGTGATATAACAAGCAAGCAAATAAATAAATAAACAGATTGAAACAACTTTGCAATCTGTTCAGAGAACTCAGACTTTGGGGTAAGCTAAAAATAAAAGCATATGGCCTCAGGATTCCTTGGCCTTCTTTAATCGTGAAACAGGATTTAGCATGCATGAGTGTGTGTACACACACACACAAAGGAAACCCCCAAAACTGGACCTTCAAAGCATGGTTCACACCTTCGAATGGAGGATCCTGCCAAGCAGGGAAGACGGCTGGGCCCTGAAAGTCTCTCCTTTCGGCTCAAACCCCCCCATGCCCAAAGAGGAGAGGCTGCAAGGGACTCCAGGGAAATGGAATCGGAAAGGAGAAAGGATTCTGTACAGCCTGGGAAAAATGTAAGAGATGGCTAAGAGGGAGGGATGGATACGGTAGATAGGCAGGCAGGCTTTACCTGACATAGATTCTTATATGCTCAATAATAATAAGCACAATTTCTCTTTAAAAGTTTAAGATGGTTGCCCTTCCTATCAGTACTTTACAAAAATCAAGGAAATCACCATGGACCACGCCTCATAAAGATTCCATTTGGCCTTGACTAGGAGGAAAGAATGAGGAATTTGATATCTAGGAGTTAACTCCCTTTCTGACACATCACCAATGAAGAGATCGTATTCTTCCTCCCCTTCCCTGTTCTGTTCTGTTCTGTTTGGACTCAGAAGTCCAAACGGGCAGGTATTTTTTTTACAATGGAAATGTGCCCTTTACTGGGGTGTTTCTCAACCTCAGAAACTTTCCCCGTGCGTAGACCCCAACTCCCAGGGTCCCCCAGCCGACTGGTCCACTTCCCCAACTGGTCCTTCGCAGAGATCAAAGATTCCCTTTCTGCCTCTTATCTCGCAAAGACACTCGTGGTCCCCAGAGCCTGGCAGGCCTTGCAAACAGGAAGTGGAACTCTGCCCGTTCCCACGAGTGGGGCTGAGGCCCAAAAGTGGGGGGGGAGGCAAAAGGATTCCTACCCAGGCCAGCCAAACTGTGAAAGGGGAGGAGGGCTCTTTCAAGAGGCAGACCAGGCTGCTGGTCCATCACAACACACAAGGTTTACAGAAGGCACAGCAAGAGTGCTGACTTTGCACCTCCAATAAAGGCACCAGGCATCCACTTGGCCTCTTCAAACTATCACCTGATCCGCCTTCACTTTAGTGGCCCCCCGTTTTATATAGGTGGATAAATATTATGCAAATCTTTTATTCGAGGCCGGGTTTAATACAAGTCCTGCCAAATCCAAAGAGCGACTTTGCACCAGATGCTGTTTATTAACTTTCAAATTATACTGCACTTTTGGCAGGACCTCAAGATTGTGTGCAGCCATTTTGGGTTCAGATCCCAGATCCTCACGATGGCCGAGCTGGTCCAGGTGGGGATCCGAAAAGGTTGATCTCTCCCCCCAGCTCCCCCCTTCGGAGGGACCCTCTGAAGGTGGTCTTGGAAAAGCCCAGGAAGGTTAAGTCCCTGAGGTGGGGGTTCCCTTCCTCTGCTTCCCCCTCGGTCACTACCACCCACAGACCCCCCAGGCCTCTGGAACCGCCGGCCGGAGCTCCAGGGCAGCTGCAACAGGAAGCCCCCCTAGGGCTGCTGTGGGCCAGCCACGTCCTGAAGCACAAACAGGGCTGGCTCAGTTCCCAGCTTCTGGCCACGGATCAAGGACGTCCACGTCCTCCTTGCAAGTTTCCATGACCTGCTGGACGCCTTCTCCCCAAGGGTCCCACGTGCTTCAGCCTGGCTGGGAAAACCACGAAGAGCTGCCCCAGCCGGCTGCCCCCCACAGCGCCCTTGCCAACTGGGGCGCCCTCCCTGCTCCAACGTCCATGGCACGAGACTCGGTACCCGGACAAGAGGCCGGAGTGAGCGGGAAGGAGGGCCTTTTCTGATCCCGCGGCCAAATGACTGGACCGTTTCAGATCTCGAGTCTCCCTTCCCGTCTTACCGCTGCTCCTCCTGGGACTGAACAGGCAAAGGAAGGGGGCTAGGAATCTCACCGCCTATAGCCCCCACCCCCAAAGCCCAGCCTGACCCACCTGTGGGAGTCGCTTCTGCCTCTGCCATTTGTAGCCACTGCCTAAAGCAAATGGATTTGCCTCCCCCCTCTCAAAAGGAACCCACCGCTACCGAGACGGATCTTTACTGGAATCCCCCTAGAATGATGCTTCAGGATGAGAAGCCTCTTCCTCAGGTGGGGGGGGGATTAATATGAGAAAAAGAGGAGAGGAGATCCAGTGCATCCCAAAGGAAATCTGTCAAGATTTAGCAACTGAATGGATCTAAATACAAAATGTGTCTTTTTTTCCCATGCCCCCCCCATTTCTTTTTCAAATGCATGTTGGTGATTTTAGTTTAGCCTCCTCACAGGAAATAAATCACTGGGTGGTATCTTTTCCGCGCACCCTTTCCTTTTAGTGGGGTGTCTCCTCAGAAGAGATAAACGCTTCCTCTGCTTAAGAGAGAGAAGACACACGCCCGTTTAATTACAATCTGGCCTGCCAGGTTTCTATTACGCTTCAAAAAAGGGAAGCAGTTTTAGATTAGAACAAAAAAGCTATTAGCTTTTTCACATTTTGATACACAGAGGTTTTCCCTTCTGGAAGAAAAGACTGCAGGGTGGTTTTTCAAGGCAACTAGATCAGCATTAAGAAGCAAATGGAGGCTGGCCTATGAATCAAGCCAGGAGCAGCAAAATGAAGCTGAAATCAAGGTCTGTCCCATGGGAACAGCTGAGTCCTGTATTAATGCATCACACACACACACCCAAATATCTCAGTGCAAATATAGACTACAGATCCCATCATCCCCCAGCGAGCGATTCCCGTCTGGGCAAAGAAGGAATTTGCAGGATCAACCACGGCCAGGCTCCCTGGCCTGACAGATGACCTCTCCCTGTTGAACTTCCCCTCCCCACATTTACAACCGCTTCCAATTTAATCACGGCCTGCAAATTTAATTAACAGGCTGTGTTTACCCCTTCAAAATATCTTGTTAGCGGAGTCGTTACGCCAGAGTGCCAAGCTCTCTCGGAGACACAGGATGCCAACGCCAAGACGTTCCCCCCCCCCCGTCAAAAAAAAGCCAATCACGGCAACAGTTTCTCCTGGTCCAGCTGCCACAAAGCAGCCATAATCTGGGCACAATACGAACAGGAGCCATAAAATGGGAAGGGCAGTACAAGCCTTCTAGCCATACTGACAGTGACGAAATAAGAGAACACCAATTACGTGATGATAACATTGGATCAACTAGAATTAATTTCCTAGTTCTTCTTCTAGGTTTTAGGCCAACCTATTTCACCAGGTGGCCGTCACGGGAATGGAAAAGGGAAGCTGCTTGCGGCTGCTGCGGGCTCACTTCTCCGGCCAGGAGTGGTCAAGAGCTCAGCTGGGCCACCTGAGACCAGCGGCGACTGGCCTGGAAAGAGCCTCTGTGCAGCTGCCAGAGACCCCCAACCGCCAGGCCCCAGCTGCAATTCAAGGCCCGGCCTGTCCCCAGCGTCCAGGGCAAACAGCAACTCCGCAGACCCAGCTGACGGTCGCCTCCCTTCAGGGGCTGGCGGAGGCCCTGGCGCCCAGGCCAGAGTCACACAGCAGGCCAAGCCCACTCCTCACAAGCCAGAGGGCAGCCGAGCACAGGACCCGAAGTCAGGCTGCCCCGGGGTGCCCGTGCCAGCCACCGACCAGGGAAGCCCGGCTCACCAAGGAAGGGCAAGAAGGGGTGTAGGGCAGCCCCCGCCAGGGAAGGCATATTACTGGGCCCCAGGAGGGGGAGGGGGCCAGGAGACACTCCCCCCAGCCACCAACCCTTCCTTTCCTCCCTCCTTCCCTGCACAGCAGAAACTTCTTCAGGGGCAGGATGCGCCCCCTCCATCGCTGGGGCTGGTGTGGAGGAAGAGGCTTCCCTTCGGATTCAGCGGAAGGGAAGGCTGTGATTCCGGGTGGGTGGTGGCGATGGCGGTGTACCGACTGGTGGGATATTCTTGGCCACCTGATTATTCCCCCCCAAAAGCTTCCCTTCTCCCTGGCAAGAGGTTGACAAAACCGCTTCCCTGCTTTGCTTACACCGAATGGAAAGATGCGAGGAAAAAGAAGAGCTGGAAGACTAGAATAATGGAGCCCATCCTACCTCGCAGGGCTAGAAGAGTGGGCTTCTAGGCCTCCTCCTGGTCAGTTCTGGCCCCCAAACTACGAGGCAACTAAGATTTGGCAAGGTGTAGGTCTTGCACGTAACTCCCAAGGGGGCCTGGACCCCTCTCCAACCTCGGCCTTTGGCCAGGCGTCTCTGCCTGGGGGGGGCACATGTGACACCTTTCCTGACTCTCTTTTCCCTTCAGGAAAGCGGTGGGGAAATGTGAGCGCCCCTCCCTCGGAAGGCAGCCTATCTGCTTCTGAGCAGACCATGAAACAAAGGTTCAAAGGAGCAAACGGCAAAAGTGCGAACAGCCTTTTTTGCAGCAAATGATGGAGGTCAATGGGGAGGGGGCTTCCTGGTGGCAAAGCCCCCTCCGGCCACCCTTCATAGGGCTTGGAAGAGGAAGAGACAGGTGCCCATTTTGGCAAAGGTGGCATCAGGCTCCTTCCCTCCAAGGCCGCTGGCAATCCCAGGGGGGAGACCCCTGCAGGGCCTGATGACACCCCTGCCCTCCAACCAGCTGCGCCCCACAGGCTGGGTGGAGGGACTGGAGCTCCTGAAGGCCACGCCTGGCCGGCCCCACCACCTCCCTCCCACAGGCGCCCCTTGCAGGTCACAGAGGAGAGCTCAGGAAGGATTGAAAATGCCGGCCCCCAGGTTGTGCTCCCCCCAAGCCCCGTTCAGCTGCGCTGGGGAAATCTCTCTCACACCCCCCCCCCAGAGAGCCGGTTCTCCGGAGGAGGCTGCTCCAATGGTTCCCCAGCCCCCATCTTGTGCCAGGGGGGACTCAGCCTCTACTTCCCCCCTCCCTTAGCTCCACAACCATTTCCTTGGTTAACGTTTGCCTGCCGTGGGCACAAATCCCACACATTTTTTACAAGGCTGCCTGCCAACAAAACGCTTTCCCCAGAAGCCCCAGCAGAGGCGGCTTCATGGCTCCATCTGCCAAGTCCCCCCCCCCCGCCACAAATCCCAGGAAGACGTGATTTCCTGAGCAGAGTCAGACTTGTTACTAGAAAGATAAACAACGGAGGGACACATCTTTGAATTCGGTTCCAAGCAAGGACTATTCATCGGTAGGTCCTCCCGATTACTGGGCGGCGGAGGGGGGGGGAGATCCTTCACCTCCCGCCGCTTCCCCAGCAGCTCCCGTGCACGCCGGTCAATGTCACAGCACCGGCATTTGGGGAGGGGGGCAGTAAGTAGCCCGATGCTGCCGCTGCCCCTTCCACCGAGAGCCTCGCGCCCCATGACGTCATCTCTCCAACCCTTCTCTGCACAATTCCCGCCACCCCCGGGGGCTCCTGGTTCTCCCTCCGAGGAGCCCCCCCGCCCGGCGCGGCCCCCGCACGCCCGATCTGCACGCTCGGAGCCCCGGCCGCTCTGCCGGCACAGCCAGCGGCCCCGGCGGGGTCTCGCCAACCGGCCCGGCGGAGCCAGCGACCCCCCCCCCTCGGCACACGGCTCGGTCAGCGGGGAAGAGCCGCCGGCCCGAAAGGAGGCCGGCAGGCAGCGCTCCCCCGGCTCCGCCCGGGACCGCAGGCCGAGCGGTCAGCCCGCGGCCGGCCGGAAGAGCGCTGGGCCAAGCAGCCCGCCAGCGGAGCCCCGGCCGGATTCCGGGTCGGCCCGCCAGCGGCCGGTCCAGGGAAGCCCCGGAGCGCCTCCCGAGAGCGCGGCGCAGAGCAGCCCCCCGCCCCGTCCCCTCCGGAGGGCCGGCGCTTACCTTGCAAGCTGGGCTGCGCGGGGTCCGGGCCGCCTCCGCCCGCGGCCATGTCGGCGGCGCCGGGGGGCCCGTCGGCGCTGAGCTCGGCCAGTCTGCGGCTGGCGGCGCCCAGCTCGGCTCGCAGGGCGCTCACCTCCTGCCCGGCCGCCTGGAGCGCTCCGTCGATGCGCAGCGCCAGCTGCTGGTTCCCCTCCATCATGCCGGCGATCTTGGCCTGCGGGGGGGAGAAGGCGGCAGGCTCAGCCGCTGCAGCCGCCGCCGCATGGCGCGCCCGGCCCCGCCGTCTCCGCCCGCCCGCCGCTCCCGGGGCCGCGACGCCCGCCCGCCGGCTGGGGCTGCACCCGAGGCCGGCGGCGCGGCTGGTAGAAGCGCGGCCGGGGCGGGAGGCGGCGGGAGAGGAAGCGCGGCGGGAGGGGGGTGTTGGAGGAGGGGGAGGAGGAGCCGCTCGCCCCGCCCCGCAGAGGCCCCTCCTCCGGCCTGGGCAGAGCGGCGGCCGCCCCCCCCGCCCGGCTGCCCGTAGCGAAGCCCCTGCGGCCCCTCCCGCCCGGAGCCCAATGGCGGCTGGCGGCCCCGTGAATTCCCGGGGTGCCTGTTCTGGTCGGGCCTCCCTGAGCGCCTCCCGCCGGTCCCCGGGGCGCTGACGAGCTCCGCTTGGCTGAGTTCCCACCCCCCCGTTGAGCCACAAAGCGCCGCTTGCGAGGCTGGCAGTTCACACCACACGCTAAACCAACAATTCTGTGTCCAGAATTCTCTTAAGGGAGCCGCAGATGATGGGTCTCCGGTTTTAGAGGCAGGACAGGGAGTCCTCTACATATGACCACAGAATCAGCAGCAGAATCGCCACTGCTAAGCAAGGCTGAGTGAGCCGTCTCTGATTTTAGGAGCTTTTTCCCCATGGTTGTTAAGTGAATCATGCAGTCATTAAGTGAACCTCGTTTCTTCTGTTGACTGCTTGTTGGAAGCTGGCAGGGAAGGTCACAAATGGTGATCACGTGACCCAGAATCTGCACACCCCCCCGCCGGACCCCCTCCCCCTCAAATTCACCCCCTCTCCCCCGGGAGCAGAATCCATTCCACAAGCCACAATTCCTCACCTATTGTGCCTGCCTGGGTTCACACATCACACAAAGTACAACATTCAAAGCTTGCAGTTACAGTTCACTGAATTACAGTTTCTGAATGTTGCGCAAATTGGGCAAAATCTAAATTAAGGAATGCAACACCCCCACCCCCATAAGCTGGTTAGTTTTCCCACCTGAACCATCCATCGCCACTCTGGCCCGGCATGAGAGACGCCTCCCCCCGCACTCGACTTGACCCACACCCCAAAGTTTTTGCAGGCTGGGTAACTGAAAGCCGCCTTTGAATGCCAACCATCTTAATCCCCATATAATTAATCCTAATAATTCATACCATAAGCGCCTGGCATTTGTAGTGGCCAGCTAGCAAAGGGCAACTCAAGGTTTGGCAGCAAGATGCCAAGGCGCCAGGTAGCTGGCAGAGGGTTTCCTGCCTGGGGCCAGAGGCTGGCAGAGGGAGAGCCACAGCTGGCCGGGAAGGTGCTAGTCCTCAAGGAACAGTTGGTGTTGCTGCTGCTGCAAAGCGTTCTCCCCTCCTCTTCACACAACCCCTGGCCTTTAATGGGGTCTGCTTGCAGGGGGAAGAAAATGCCCCCCCCCCGCTTAGAAGGGCTACCACAGAAATACTCTTGATGCCATCAACCAGCATCACGTGAGACCCAGTTAAACGTAACCCTGATCTGAATTTTCTGAGAGTCTCAAGCAAGGAAGCTCACCAATTCTCACCTCAGTTTGGATAAACCACAACAGGCTCGATTCGGCCTAGGATGGTGCAGCTCTCGGACGCCTGAGGAAGAGCTACGCCAAGTCTGGTTTCATACTAGCACTAAACGTCAGTCTGAAAAACACAGCGTGGCAGTATTCACACAACAGGCTTAACCCGATCAGGAAAGACTCACCAATGCGTAAAGGTTGGGGCTTTTTGTAAGTTATGAGCCCTTGTGCAAATGCAGCCTGGCACCAACACAAAAAGTTGTGCAAGGAAAGTCTGTTCCAAATGACAACCTGTCGCAGCTGGTGGAGACGGTGCACATCACGCAACGCGCTGCAAGGAGGGCACATCTCTCGACTCCGTTTTCTCTCGGGCTTCCAGCACGTTGGGTGCCGTGAGCCCTACCCCCCCCTTTGCTCATTGGCTGGGGGTTCCTAGGACCCCCTCTCCTGAGTGAGTGGGTGCAACCCTCGCAAGGATGCCTCAAAGGGCCGTGCTTAATGGAACACAAGAGTGAAAATTATCAAATGCATCACGTTAGCTGGCTAATTCCATTTCAATTAAGCTTACATTGAGATTAAATGAAAATACAACAAGTTCAGGTTTTGTCCCACATCTCCCCACTGAAGGGAGCTGCCCTCAACGGCCACGGAGAAGAAGCTGGTGGGCACCAGGATAACTGCCTTATTCCGACCCCTAGTTTCAGTGGAAGGGGATTATTCTAAGTTTTGCCCACTTGCCCCCACCCCTTTCTCTGGGTTGGGCCAATCTGAGGGAGTCTTCCCGGGGGGGGGGATTTGTATCCAAGAAAGGTGGCATCACTCAGCTGCTCTCATGGCTCTGGCGTGCCAGGGAGGCCACCCTGGCCAAAACGACTTGTCAGAATTAAGGCTGAAAAATAATACAACACTAAAACGCAATCAAACAATCCTTAGAGGCTGTTGTGGCAACAAAACGTCTCTATTTTAATAATTTCAAAAATGAAAGGTTTTGGGGGGGGTCCTCCATAATTTTTAAAAGGGCAAGGGGCCTCAGAGAAAAAAAGAGGTTTCTTGGGAACAATGCAGCCTGGCTTACTGAGTGGTCTCCTGCCCCACGACCATTCGTAGCCACAGCAGCTGCTGGCTTCCAGGCGGGGGCGGCTGGGGTGCAGCCTCCCCGCTGGCATTTCCGCCCGTGTCAGATGCAATGCTGGGCCATTGTCACCCCCCCAATTGCTACCAAACGGTCTCCCCTCCCTCCCACCAGCCTCCTTGGGCCAGATTTATTCATGTTTATTCCATAAAATCATAATGATTCCATAAATCGTCATTTGGTGCCGTGGGGCTTTTTTTTTCATTTTTGCCTCGTATTATTAAGTTTTGCTCCGGTGCATGAAAGGAAGCGCACGGAATCTAAAGGCCAAGAAGAGCCGGTCTGAATCGTTGGAGGCGAAGTGAACGTGGGGAATTTCCAGTCATGACTCTGACCAGGCACCTCTTGCATCAGGATGCCAGGCATGGGCGAGACCAGGTGGGTGTGACTGGCAGGAGGCTGAATCGGCTTTCCCTCTGTGGGCAATAAGTAGGAGATGCTTTTAGAAGCAATTTATCAATCGGCCAATTGCTTAAAATGCCAACGATAAATCAGGTCGGTATTCCTGGCAGGCAGTTGGCAGGGGGCGGGTTGCCCTTCTACCCACACCTTGCAAAGATGGACAGAGCGCCACCTGGCACGCCTCTTACCCGGCTTCTCTGCTGAAGCCTCCGAATTGCCAGCGCCGTCCTCTTCCCGAAGAGCGGAGCTGTGCCAGGGCTGTCTGGCCTCCGGGGAGCCTCCGGCCTGCTTCGGGGCCAGTCCTGCACCTGATTCTCTCTGCCTCTCTCGTGCTGCTCGGCTCCCTTGTGCTTAAATGTTATGGGTGACCCAGAAAGGGGCTCTTTGGTGTCTGTGGGGGGCGAGGTGTGTTGCACCCCCAGTCAGTGGAGGAGGCGGCCCAATCCCTCCCCAGCCTCTCTCATGTGGGGCTGCTGTCAGCCAAGGTGGGTTCGCCGAGGACCCACCTGGAGCCAGGCTCAAACGTTCGGCCACAGAGGGCTGGGTTTGGGGTGCCCTCCCCTCCTGCTGCAGTCTTGCCAGCATCCAGTCTCATGGCCAAGACTTGGGGGAGCCAATGACCAGCCCTCCCCCCCAAAAAAACTGCCTGGGTGGTAATAATAATAATAATAATAATAATAATAATAATAATAATAATAATAATAATAATAATAATAATAATAATAATTTTATTTGTATACCGCCCTTCTCCCGAAGCACTCAGGGCGGTGAACAGGGCAATAAATACTAAAATACAAAAATACAAAAATTAAGAAAAGATTAAACATAATGCCCAATACAATACAACAATAAATACAATACGTTAAAAACAATAATAAAACCGAAACCCATCAGACCAGGCCGGCTTGTTCAAACAAGTAGGTCTTTAGATCACGTTGGAAGGAGCGAAGGTCGGGCGCCGTCCGGAGCTCAACCAGTAAGCGGTTCCACAAATCCGGAGCACCCACAGAGAAGGCCCTCCCCCTGGGGAGCCACCAGATAGCATTCTCTGACCGGTGGCACCCTGAGGAGGCCCTCTCTGTGGGAGCGCACTGGGCGGAGGGAAGTTGATGCCAGCCGCAGGTGCTCCCTAAGGTACTCCGGACCCATGCCATGTAGGGCTTTAAAGGTCATTACCAGCACCTTGAATCTCACCCGGAAGACAACTGGAAGCCAATGCAGCTCACGGAGCAAAGGTGTAACATGGGAGTATCGGGAGACTCCCAACACGACTCTCGCGGCTGCATTCTGCACCAGTTGGAGCCTCCGAGTGGTCCTCAAGGGCAGCCCCATGTAGAGAGCGTTGCAGTAGTCTAACCGAGAGGTCACGAGCGCATGAGTGACCGTACGCAAGGCATCCCGGTCTAGATAGGGCCGCAACTGGCGCACCAGGAGAACCTGGGCAAAAGCCCCCCTGGTCACAGTTACTAAATGATCTTCAAAAGAAAGCTGTGAGTCTAGGACTTGCGGGCCCTATCTACGGGGGGGGGGGTAACCTGCAGATCTCCCTCAGGTTGTCCTGGGGGTGGGAGGGGATGGAGCCCCAGGCGCATTAGGTGTCCATTAGCCCATCCTCCCCTGCCGATGGGGCTGCCCCTCGCCTCCTCCTCCTCCTCCTCCTCCTTGACAGTGACTCAGAGCTTCGCCATCTTCCTGTGGAGCGGGGGCTGAAGAGATACCTGCGGTTACCCTGACAACGGCCATTTTCCCATCTCTTGAGGAGCGCTGGAGGGGGGGGCTTCTCTTTCCCCCTGCAGGAGTGACCCCAGTCCTGCCAGCCCCCCGGCCAGGATGGGGGTAGCTGTGGCCCCCAGGCAAGCAGTTTCCTTTAGCCAGGCCAGTGCCTTTGTTCCTCAGGAGGGGCCAAAGAGCCATTTTCATTCATCCCTCTCTGTCCAGCAACCTCGCCTGCCCCGTCGTGCCCCCCTCTCTTAATCCCACCAAGAGTCCACGCTGGCTTCTATGACTGGTCAGTTCCTGGGCACACGGAGGCTGCCGGGGGCTTTTCTCCAGCCAGCACCCTCTGCGGGTTTGTCAGGCAACACACTGCTGGACGGAGCCTGGCATGTTTGTGAACCCTGGTCAGGGCTTAGCTTGTTTGGTCGCCTGCCACGGCCACAGCAAATAAGCCGTGCTGGCATTCAGACGTCCTGTTGCACCTGCAGCTCACCTTCCACAGGGCCCAACCTCTCCGTCTGAAGCTTCTCAGCCAGCTTGGAAGCTCCTCTCTCTCTCTCTCTCTCTCTCTCTCACACACACACACACACACACACACACAAACCCTGAAAGGTCTAACAGCCTCCCCAGATTCTGCAGCAGATCAAGCAAAGCCCCCCCTCGCCCTCTCCTCTCTGGCGTTTCCATAGAAATGAGTGTTGGTTTCCATCTGCTTCTGCCGGAGCCGGCTCCCCTCGGCCCAAGAGCTGCTGGCTGCCACCCCCCAACCCCAGGCAGCCTGCAGAGGGGCCCACCTCCTGGCCCCGGAAGAGCCCAGTGCCGGCTCCCACCGGGCCAGCACAGGCGCAGGAGTTGGGCTGCACCCACCGGGGCGCGTGGGCATTTGGCCTGGCAGCAGAAGGCACTGGGGCCAATTCCTGGCTCCGGGTTCCCCCCAGGATGGACCTCTTGCATTATTTATCAACAACGAAGCTGGAAAAAGAGGCCCCTCCCTTTTGAACGTCCCAGCTGAAGACACCCTTGACAAGACTGACAGGGAGGGAGGGGGGGCAATCCAACGGCCTCCCCCGGGCGATGGTGCACCGAGGCCTTGGGAAAACAGCGCCGGATTTGGCCGATTTCTTTAGCCTCAGGGCTTTCGCATTTTGGAAGAAAATGACCACCACCTATTTCTACCTGCCTGGCCGAGATGCCCCAGGAACCAAGCCCGGCTTCGTCCAGCACCCTCCACTTTGGACCCCTCCGGCCGTCCCTTTCCAAACCAATTCCTGAAGGAGGCAGGCGGAGTGCCAGGACGGCCTTTTCTCCCCCTCCCTGCAGGAACTGGGGCTGGCAGGAGAGCATCACAAAACCACCTCTCTAACCACGGTTGGAAGGCTGCAAAAACTGCCATGGTGGAATTAGCGGGCTTTAGCACGTGTACTAATTAAGCATGAATTTGGGAAAACTGGAAGGCAGGAATGAGCAAATAAACGCTGCCTGAAACACAACCTAATGCAGAACAAATGGAGCTGCTAAGTAGCCCCCCCCTTCCCCTGGCCCGTCAGCTAATGGGAAGATTTCTGTAATGTAGACAAATAGATCACACACACACATCCGTCCTGCCTCCCTTCAATGCTACTGACAATCCTCTAAGTATACCAAGAAGCCTGGATGGCTTCCCTCTGCCCCCTCTGCTTATACCGGCACCTTTAATAATTAAAAGAATCAAAAATAGAGAATAAAACCATTTTTGTTCTGGTCTCCAGCAACAGAAAACAAGCAAAAACTCAGAATTGCACTGAATCTAAACCACGATGCAAGTAAACCACTCCTAAACCAAGCCCACCGCAGGTTTTACAGCGTGCTTGGTTACAATAAAACTCTTTTAATCAATTTATTTATTTATGGGATTAAATAGAGACTTATTTATTGGGATTAAATTAATCGGGATTAAAACAGGCTCTTGAGCCTCCTGATAATTTAGACCATGTGGTTTGCAAATATTTGTATATCTCTGAAATATAAATATGATACTGTTTGTTTGTAAGAGGACATTCTCGCTAATACACCATCCCTGCTTAATAAAGCCCCCCCCCCAAAAGAGTTGGCATGCGATGGAGGCCCCGGCCTGCTCTCCTGCTCGGCAGGCTTCAGTGGGCAAACGGCCTCTTTTGCTTTTCTTCACCTAAGCGCAGAATCTGCCTCTTGAGAAGCAACCTGAAGCCCAGCGCCAGGGACCTGGTCAGGTGGGGGGGGGAGGTGGAGAAGAGGGAAGCCACCGGGAACAGAGCAGGTGAGCAGGAGAGATGAAGCCGCCAGCCTTGGGAATCCCCCCCCCCGCTGGTTCCAGGACCATGGACAGCAGGCCGAGGACAGCCCCCCCCTCCCCAGACACGTTTCCCCCAGAGAAGATTCAGAGGAGGAGGCCTCTGCTTTGGGCGGGCATCCACCCAGGTCCTTGGCCCTCCTCGTAAGGCAGGTTTCAAAGCATCCACTGCTCTGTCCAGCAACAGCTGGATCCGTTTTGCTTAAGGGGCCATAATTCCCACACGGAATAAATAATAAACCTTCAGCCTCGGTGCCCATTTTCAGAGGCCCAACCTCCGCTAAACATTTCTCTCCATTTTTTTTACTGCTCTGTCATCTCGGAAACACAGCCTGAAGAGGCCGAATTTGCATTTCAAATCATCGTTTGTTGTTATGACAACACACAGGATAGATTTTCCTCCTCCCCCCCTTTTCCTTTTTCTGGGCTTTTGAACTACTCATCATCATCGTTCACATTATGGTGTACAAGTAAAATTTTAAAATCTGACCTTGCCTGGAGGATGCCTACTATCCTGTGCCTAGGACAATGGAAAGCAGAGAAAAGGAAATTAAACAAAATCTCTCTCTCTCTCTCTCTCACACACACACACACACACACACCACGGGTGGGACGTGAGGTGTGAAATGTGGCTGGCGCAGGAATAGCAAGCCAGACACCCCCTCCTCTCCAGCCAGAGAAAGGGGCCTTTCCGGAAAGCCCAGCCCGCCCAGGGCTGTGGCAAAGCCTCCTTGCTCTCTCTCTCCTGGGCTCACAGAAGCAACCGGCTCTGTTTTTTAAAGGTGGGGAGGGGGCTATGGATCCCGAGGGCAGGTGGGTTCTCGCTCTGAGAGCCACCTACAGCCATGATCTCTTGCGGGTCTGGTAGGAGGGCAGCCTCCTTCCGTCAGACCGAGCGGCCCCCACATTGGCTCCAGCCCAAGTTCTCCAGAAGCTCAGGCAGACACTCTCAAGGAGTGGAGAAGGAGTGGGACGACCAAAGGCTGCGTCCATGAGGCTGGAGCTCAAGGTGAGGCCTGCAAACCAGCTGGATCCCTCACCCAGTAGCAGTGTGGCTGCCCATCAGCTAACCTTTTGGGTCGAGGAAACGGGTGCCACCCACAACCCTCTGCCTTTCTTTTGGCTACTCACTCAGTGGGAACCCCCACATGGGTGGCCATTTTGAAAAAAAGGATTCAAAACTTTTAGAAACTCATTTTTAAGTACAATGTCCAACCTGTGTCTATTTGGGGTTGCAATTTTTTGTCAAATCCATCCCAGTTATGCAAATATATCCTTCTAATGTATGCCATAATGCGTTTATGTACACGGCTTTTATAAATATTTGCATTGCTGTGCAGATATTTTTCACACACACACACACACACACACACACACACACACACGGTATACCGTCCATACGCTGTAAACATATAATTTTCAGAATGCTGGACTAGCTGAAGCGGGTTTTTTAAACTCATCTCTGAGGAGGTCATTGAAATTTCAGCTTTTGTTGCAATTTTTTTTTGCATTAAACTGAATGATTAACAACACAGAAGTATATTTCAGCAAAATATTAATCCAAAATCTTACGTAAAGCTACCTAGAAACTACTTTCAAGGAAGCCGTGGGTCACGCAGCCTGACCGACCTTTCACTGCAAGGATCTCCCCCCAAATTCACAGATAAATCACCCCCTTTGGTGCCGCAATTTTCTTTGCTTCCTTTATTAAAAAGAAACGAAACAGTCGGAAAGTTTCACTGGAACTAAAGATGCCGCTATCCTCACCGAGTCTTTTCTAACTGAAAAATCACAGGACTTGATATTCCCTCTTTTTCAAAAATTAAGGTGGCAAATGTCTCTGAGAAATTAATCAAGGTAATCGCTCTCCAAACACTGTGATTTATTCTAGTGGCCTTAATTAGATCTTGATGGCCAACTGTGAAAATTGAGGACTGTAATTCACAAGTTGTGGCCACGTGCTGATGTTTATTAACCTCGTGGCTTCGAACCCGAAACATTTCATGTTTTCAGGCATCTTCAGGAAAATCTGCCTGGTATAACACATTCCCAGATTCTATTTTCTCCTTCTGCGCTCCAGAAGAAAAACATTCAGGTGTAGAACAAATCGAGCCAAAGGGACGATCCCTGTGCAGGTGGGCCCCACTTTGGAAAGAAGGGCCCGTGGTCCCCAAATCCCGGGAGACAAATTTGGAAACATCTCAGCCAGCGCAGAGGGACGCTGGGTGGTCCCGTTTTTGTTTCCTTCAGCTGAGGAGGAGCGAAGAGATCTCTTTCCCGGGAAACTGCTCTCCCCCTGCCCTCAGGCTGCCAGGTACAACAACCGGGCCAGGAAGGTTAACGGGAAAGGAAGCTGCGCTTTATCGGCCGCAGATGAGAACACGGCCATCCCCTTCCCTTCCGAAGCTAGTGGCTAGAGCTCACAACGCCCCATGCTTGTAGACCAAGAAAACAGATCTCCTCCTTTCCAGCAGCACATGGGCCAACCAGGGCTGAACAAAACTACAAACCATGCCAAAGTTAAACCGCAACAATCGGAGGGTTCCCGTGGGGTCAAACTTGCGTCCCAAGACCAGCATCCCCGTCCGGGAACCCAGCTCTGTGGCCCGTGCCGAGAAGGGCCTCCCACCTGCGCTTGCTGCATCGAAAGCGGTAGAAAGAAGGCAGCTTGGATCTTCCCATGAGCCTCCACCGCCCCGCCCCACCCCCGCCGTGCCTCGGTTCAGGGCAGGCAATGGATCTAGACCGGAAGCAGATTCACCTGGTCCCACCTGAGGACCTGCTAAAACCAAGGGGGAGAGAAGAACAGCTGCCTTTTACAGCCCCTCTCTGCTCCGGCGGAAAGCGGCCAGGTGGCTTTCAAACGTCAAAGGCCACACTGGAGAGCAGGTAAAGGCACGGCTGATTCGGCCACTCACGGAAGATGCAGGACAGCTGGAGTCCCGTCTCTGCGGAGGATTTCCCAAACGGAAAGGAGGGGTGGCCTATGGCGCCCTTCGGACTGGGCCATCAGGGCCCGCGCTTGGCTTCCGCTCAGCCGTGTGTGAACCCAGCCAGTCTGTTTTCAAAACCATGGTTTAGCGTGTCGTGAGAAGCAAGCTGATTGTGGCTTATTCAGAGACCTGGACTTGGCAGGGTGAGTGAACCCTGCGCGCTGGGGGGGAGGGGGGAGCCTCTTACGAGATCCACCGGTCCCGCAGAGGGGAGGGGGCTTACCTGTGCGTCCATCAGGAGCTGGGTCATGAGGGACATGGACCGCCGCAGGGTGCTGCTCTCGCCGGGCAGGAAGGCCCGCTGCTCGTCCTCCTCCAGCGCCCGGGCCTTGTGGACAAGGAAGTCCGAGATCTGGTCATTCAGCGTGCGGAGCGACTGCAGGGCTGAGAAGGAAGGAAAGAAGGGGGGAAAGAGGGGTCACCTCCAGCGAGCGGCAGCTGGGGGGAGGGAACCCAGCAGAAGCCTCCATATCCCGCACCCTAACCCTAACCCCTCCGGCAAGGGCGCCCTGGGCGCCTGCGCGCGGGTGCCCCAGCCAAGCGCTCCTGCGGGAGGAGGGAGGCCGGCCTCGGACCGTCCAGCCTCTGCAGCCTCCGAGGCCGCCGAGGGGCTCCGGCGTGGCCAGTGAGGTCCCCTGGCGCGGCCCTTAGGCAGGAGGCCCATCACGTGGGCCCAGAAAGGGCGCTGCCCCTCAGGGAGAATTTCAGACTGATGCTTTCCGGCATCTTTTGGAGGGGACCTGGGGTGAAGGTGGCCAAAGGCGCCCTGGGGCTGGAGGACTCTGACTGCCCTAGAGAAGCAAGAGGGTCCGCCCTGAAGAACTGTAGCTGAAGAAGGCTGCCCAGAACAACACTGGCTTCAAAAGCGACCGACAAGAGTGTTTGTGGGTGTCGTTCATCTCTGCCCTGTTTTCCTGGGTAATGTTTTGCTTGGCCCACCTCCACCTCTGAGCCAGCATTTCCTCCATCACCGGCTGTCAAACCTGGGACTTCCGTGATGCTCCTCTTGGAGAACTCATTCCTTTCCCTGGGCTCTGCAGCAGGAGAACCCCCCCCTCCCCCCAACTCCTCTCACCTGCCTCCAGAAGTTGACACTGGTGACCAAAGACCTGCGAGAAGGTGACCGGACTGGTGGTGTCCACAGAGGAGGCCTCCATGGCTTTGGCAGGTCTCCCAGCTCAGTTGTGGGGGGGACTCCTCCTCCTCCTCCTCTGGGGAAGCAAATGGGCCAGAGATCAACCACCTTGGGGGGCAAGGGGAGGCAATCTCACCTCTGACCTGATAGTGAGAGACCTCCCAAGCCCCGGAGACGTGTCTTCCTCAGACCCGGGGTCAATTTCAGATGCTCCCAGATGACCCAATCAAACACTTTTCCTTCCTGGGAAAACTTGGCAATTTCCCCCGTCGGGTGACCAACTCTTCTTTCGTGAGGAAGCCTTGCAGGACCCTTCCCCTCTTTGGCTTTCGCACTCTTCCAGGGCTCCTCTGGCAGAGCCAGCAACCCCCCCCCCATCCAACAGCATCAGGAAGCCGGCCAGCGTCCTCCTGGGTCTGGTTCCCAGGAAGTGGTTTTAGGAATCCTTGCTGAGACCGAACGATGCTCATCAGAATGGTGATGGTGGCTGACAGTTTGGGATGGAGTCTGATATAAAAGGGGGGGGGGAAGCCTCCTCCTCCCCCTTCCGGCCCCTGCTTACCTAATGCATCTCTCTGGTCCTCTCAGTCGGTCCCCCTTTCAAGCTTTTGCAGCTGAGCCCCTCGCCCGGCAGCAGCCTCCTCCTCCAGCAGTCCAGTCTCCTCTACACTCCGGCAGTCTGCTGTCCTCCCTCCCTCCCTCCCTGGGCTGAGAGAGGGGAGGGGCTAAGGCGCATCACTGCTGACGTCGCCCTCCTGCAGTCTCTCCTCCCAGGCTGGTCGCACAAAACAACACTCTCCTGAAAACGGGAGGGGAGGGGAAGCGGTCCCGACCACCGGGGCCGTCCCCTGATGCAGAGGCCTGTCTCTGCTCTCCTGCCTCCGCTGGCCTTCCCTCCCCCCCACCCCTCTTAAACCGGAGGGGAGAGAGGGCACTTAAAGGGTGGGGCTCGCTGGCTACCTGGTCTCTATGGGTCTAACAGCTGGTGGGAGCCGAGTATCCTGGATTCCAGAGAAAAGACAATTCTTTGCTAGTAAACACAGGTGGGCCCTCCGCTGCTGATGTGGAAGCGACCAAACGTTGAGGGCACATCCATCTGCAAAGTCAAGCCCGGAATCTTTGGACCAAAGGAGTTGAGCCCCCCCCCGCCCCCCTATCCAGCCTTCGCTCCAGGCAGGGAAGGGGGCTGTCCGGTCTCTGCCTTTAGGAATGTCAACTTCAAAAGCATCTCGTTAACATCAGCACAGAATCTGCCCCCCCCCGCCAAAAAACTACCCCTCCCGACACCTGATACGACGGTAATGATGATGGGGCCCTTGGGTCACTGTGACGCCCCTTTGGCTACACGAAAAGCGCCATTTTTTCTACCCCTTCCCAGGTCAGCCCCTGCGATGCCTCCTCTTTCCTTGCCAGGTTCGGCCTCCGTGTCTGGCTCGGAAGGGGAGATCTGATGGAGATCTGCCAGCGACTCGGAAAGCCCAGATCTCCCGATACACATCTGAACTTACAGGCGTCCAGATGTCCTCCTGCCGGTTGCCAGATCCTCCTGCGGACTAAATCTGCGTGCGCCTCCTTTCCTGCCTCCTGCGCCCCTTGGGGTCAGCGTCAACTGCAGGTTCCCTGCGTGGCTGCCCGGTTCCGCTCTGTGCCTCCGAGGCCGAAGCAGCCTGTGAGGAAGGGGAGGGAAGACCCCCCCCCGTTTCTGCCGAGGAGCCATTCTGCACCGGAGTCAGATCTGTCTCTCTCGAGGAAGAAGAGCCTCCTCGGCCTGCTGTCTGGAATGGAAGGTGAGTCAGTTCTTCCCTCGGAGGAAACCCCCCCCCCTCGTCTCGCCTCCTCTCCCCCCAGGAGCGCCTTCTTACTGGTGCCCCCAGATGGCTGGCTGGCGGAGGAGCCCCCTGGGCCGCAGCCCCACTGCAGCTGTTCCGGAGGGTGGTGGGGAGCCCGTCTCCCTGCCGAAGGTGAGGGGCTGCACGGCTGACCCTGACCCTCCTCTTTTCAGAGGGCAGCTGGCCACGGCCGGCCTCGGCCTCCTTTCCACAAGGCCGGCTGCCAATTCGTATCGTGCCAATGACGTCCCAAAGCAATGACAACCTTTTCGTTTTGTATGGCAAACTGGAAATTTTAATGTTTTTAATAGAATAGTCTTTGCATCACTCTCCAACAAGAAAAAAAGAGGGGGAATGAACTACAGAACAGCAAACTTTTAATACCATCTTCAGACGAAAGACCCTCTCCTCTCTCCCACATAAACAAATCAATGAAAAATGTAAATCACATATAATACAACTGAAGCGTCAAAAGCAATTTAAATAATTTTAAATATTTTATCCCCCCTTTCCAAAGCTGCTACGGGTGCTTTGTACAACTGTTGGGTGTTGACGATAAGTCAGGAGAAAGAAACGCAACCGAGAGACAGATAAAAGGGAATGATAGCAAGAGGCATGAAGTCACCAAAACAATATCAAAACTTCAAATTTTAAGAGGTAGATCACTTTTCTTTTTTAAGTCGAGGACAAAGAGTTTTGAAAAATGGGGGGGGAGTCAAATGAAGCAACTGCTGTTCACCCAAATGGAAAGGCCAGGTTGGAAAAAAAGAAAGCCACCTCTCTGGAAAAAAAGAGGCAGGGGAGATTCAGTTCTGCTTTACAACAAAGGAAAGGGGGGGGCTTTTGCCCCCTCTGCTGCACCCCCCCCCCCGGATGTAGGGCATCTCTTGGGGGCTGCACCGTCTTCTGCGAGGAGCTGGTCGTTCACCACAAACTGCCCACGTCTTGTCCAGCCCAGGGGAATTTGGGATAGGGAAACCTCTGACCCACCGAGGTCCCTCCTGCCCCCCCAAGGGGGTGAAAGGCAGCGACTGGCACCAGAGCCAGCGGGGAAGAGGCGGTGGGTGGAGAGGCTGAGCAGAGTCCCTAGAGGACTTTTCGTATTGGCTGGCGTGACACAAAGGCCTTCGCAGACTGGCTGACAAAAACTTACTTTAGGCGCCGTGTCATCCCTGATACTCGCTGGGGGACGAGCGTTGGCGAGCCCCCCGCCCTGCTGAGTTTTTATCTGCTTCCCTCCTTACTGTGCCAGGTAAAGCCCAACCGAGCAAGAAGCCCAAAGGTTGAATCTGCTCCCAAAGAGCCTGAGCAAGTCCTTTGTAAAAATCCCAGGGCTGCCGGGGGGGGGGGGGGGTTGGGGGGGTGAGGAGAGGAGAGGAGAGGAGCAACCGCATGCCTGGGTGTGTGTGTGTGTGTGTGTCTTGTCCCTGTAGCTCAGAATTGAACCCATCAGCAACTACCCGCTGCATCAGCGCTTCTGCCTGCGGGGAGGCCGGGGCCTCTGCTCTCCAGCGGCTGCGGCAGTGCCGGACATCAGGCGGGCCGAGCCCCTGACCAGGAAACTCTCATTTACACGTTTGGAGGGTTCTTCTTCTCAAAGGAGGCTCCTGCAGGGGAGGAAGCAAAAGCCGTGATGTGGGGAAAGGGGGGGGAGCAAAGAGAGACGACGGATGAGGAGAACTTCCTCCCCTCGTTTGGCAGTCGGAGGGTGCCCTGCTTGGATCGGGAGAGCCACAGAGGGCTCGTGCCCAGTCCTGCATTAACAAGAACGGGAACCCACGGAGGACGGGCAGCGCCAGGCTGAGGAACAAGCTTTTTAAGGCTGCCATTTGCGGATGCTGCGTCAGCCAAGGACCCACAATGGCGAGGCGGCCTTGGGCACAACAGCGCAAAAGGCCAGGGACAAGCAAGGAGCCGCGGGTGAAAAGGCCAAGGTGGTGGGCGGCCTCTTTTGCACTCGTCGGCCAGCTCTCCAGGCCAGCCACCGTGCTACTCTGCCTCTGGCCTAACGTGGTGTGTGAACCAGGCCACTTCAACGCAAACCGGGCGAAGACCCCCAACCGGGGGAATCCCAGCCGGGCTGTGCGTGAGACCAGGTCCAGGAAGCCCCCCTCCCAGCGCTGAGTGGGATCTGCCCCGAGGGCCTCACTGGCCAGAGGGCCCCTCCCCGGCTGCGCCCACCTCCCAGCCGCTCTCATGAAGCAGCTGCGGGGGCCTTTTTGCTGCTCCCCTCCTTGCCCACTCAAGGTGGAACCCGCCTTCCCCCTCCCGAGACCGGAGGAGCCCCACTGAAGAGCTCACCTGGCGTCCTTCAGCTCCGGCCGGACGGTGCTCTCCTCCCTCCTGCCCTCCGTGGCCTCCGCAGACGTGGTCTGCTGCTGCTGCAGGCTCCGGGTGACGGGCCCCCCCACCCTCTCCCTCGACTTGGCACTGAACCGGTCAGCGGCCTTCCTCTGGCTGGTCAGGGCTGCCTTGCCGCGCTGGAGGCGGATGTGCAGCTTGCGTGAGGCTTTGCCCAGCAGTCCGGGGGGGGCCCCGCTCCTGGCAGCCCCCTTGCTCCGCTTCCCCTCCGGCGGAGCCCCCTTGCCCACTCTCACCAGGCCCACGCTCCTGGCCGCGGCCGGGTGGCCCCTTTTGGGGATCTTGGCGCCCTGCTTCAGCTTGAAGGAGGCGGAGGGTGTCTGGGCAGCTGCGGGCCCCGAGCTGCGGGTGCGAGTCTTGCTCAGCTGAGCAGCAGCGCCCTGCATCTTGATCTCGGTGTCGGCCGTTCGCCGACGGGGGTTGGTGCTGCTCTTGCCGCTGCCGGGAGACGAGCCCCCCCCTTTCGTCTGGGCCGTCTTCTTCTTCTTGGAGGAGGAGGAGGAGTGGCGCTTCCGGGGGCAGCTGTAGGAGGCGTGCTTGTTCAGGCTCCCGATGTAGGTGAACTTCCGGCCGCAGAAGGGGCAGATGTGGGCGCTGGGCTCCGCGCCGCCGGTCTTGAGCTCGGCCCGCTGCTGCTGCTGCTGCTGCGACTTCTTCTTCTGCAGAATGGCCCTCTGGACCAGCTGCTGCTTCTTCTTCAGGGCGCTGAGCTTCAGCTTGTTGGAGGCCGCCCGGCTGGCCTCCAGGCCGAAGTCGAGCTTCTTGGGCTGGCCCACGCGCCGGAAGGCGCTGCCGGCCGGGCTGGGCAAGACCACCCCGTTTTTAGGGCGGACAGCCTGCTTCAGGGGCACGGGGTTCTTTTTCGGGGTGTACCGCTTTTTGTCGCTGGCAGATGCGCAAGCCAAGATGTGCTTGTGCAGCTCGGGCATGTTGTCCACGCTCTTCCCGCACTTGGTGCAGCGGATGGCGGTGGAGAAGGTCTGGGGGATGTTGTGGGTGGTGAAGTTCGTGGCCGTGGCTCCGATGCCATTGGGGTTCCGGTGGTGGTACTGGAACGGGGGGGGCTTGAAGCTGGGGTAGTGCTGGTTGAGGCCCATGCGGACATCGGGGTCCTTCGGCTTGACCCCAGCCGCCATGATTTTGATGGTGGTGTAGAGCTCTTCGGAGGAGTCGTTCAGCTCCTCCTCCTCCTCCTCCTCCTTGGAGGGCTGCAGGGCAGCGCTGGGCAGGCTCTGCATCTCCTCTGAGGTGGCTTTGCTGGGATCGGTGAAATTCTGCGGGCGCAGAGTCCCGCTCTCGAACTGGTGGTGGCTGCATTCCTTGTCAGGGTGCAGGTCTCGCTGGTGCTGCTGGAGGTTGCACAGAAAAGCGAACTCCTTCTTGCAGACGGAGCAGGCGAAGATGTTCCCCACCCCGTGGAGCAGGAAGCGGTGCTCCGACAAGGCTGCCTTCTCCCTGAAGAGCTGGACGCAGAATTCGCACTTGAAGGGCCAGTCGCCGGCATGAACGGACAGATGCCGGGTGAGGTCCTTGATGGCCAGGAAGGGGGCCTGGCAGACATTGCACACAAAGCTCTTGCTGAAGGCTTCCTGGGCGGCCTCTGCTGCGCTGCAGGGGTGGGGGTCCTCCCTCGGCCTCTCACCCCCGGCCTCTCCCTCTTCTTGCTTGAAAGTCACCAGGGGGCCCGGAGGCTCCGGCTGGTCGCCAGGAGAGAGGATGGAAGAGACCACCGAGAGGGGAGGTGGGGAAGGAGAGGAGGAGGGTGATGCGGAAGAGAAAGAAGAAGAGGAGGAGGGGGGGGAGGAGGAAGAGGAGGAGGAGGAAGAGAGAGTGGGTGGCCCGGGGGAAGCGCAGGCAAGAGGCTCCACGGAATGAAGGGGGGAGGCAGAGACGGTTGGGGAAAGGATGGGAAGCGGGGAGTGAGCTGTGGCGTTGGACAGGGGAGAGGGGCAGGAGCTTGGCGGGCTGCTGCCAGGGTCTTCCGGGAGGGGCAAAGGAACAGTGGGAAGGAGAGGAGGGGGAGGCGTGGGGGCCTGGAGCATGGGAGGGCACGCATGATGGGAGGGAGAAGCCGACGGCTCTGGGCACGAGGAGGGTGCCGGCAAAGGCACCTCGGCGACGGTGAGGCCAGAGCAGCCCAACTCTGCCCCAGGGGCTGGGGGAGCCGGAGCAGGCTGCGGGGCTTCGGCTAGCTTGCAGGGGTTCGGCCTGGGGCTCATGTCCGGGCAGGGGTTTTCGGGCCCCAAATCCGTCCCATTGTATTCATTGAGCAGGACCTTCTGCAACATGGAGGTGGTGGGCTTCTTCTTAACTGCACCCCCTGCTGGCGGAGCTGCCTCCTTGCCTTCGCCGTCGCTGCACGGCTTCTTGTGCAGGCTGAGGTCCAGCACAGACTCCCAGGGCGCCTGGGGCCGGCCCTTCCCATTCGACCGCTGCTTCACGCTGCTGGACAGGTCCAAGGGCTGCTGGTTGCAGACATTCCCGAAGGGGGGGCTCGGCGCCCACTCCCTGGAGGCCTTGTACTCTTCCGGGCTCAGCGGTTCCCTTTCTTCTCTCCCAGACAGACTCCACACGGGGGAGTTGCTCCGTCTCCCCAGCTTGGGAGCCTTTGCACCCAGGGCTGTCTCATTCCAAGCGGGCTTGCCTTCGCCGGCTTTGCCAGGCTCTCGAAGGCCCGGACTGTGCTGCGGGGAGCTGGTGCGCCGCTTGAACCGGCTCGAGGTGGCCGGGAGGAGGGGGGAGGAAGCCACGGGGAGCCCCAGCTTTGGGATCTCCCCCGCCGGCAGTGGTGGGGAGGGGGACACCTTATTGTTGTCCTGTGTCTGAAGAAGCTGCTTCAGCTTGGAGGATAGATACACGCTTTTCTCTCTGGGGAAAGGCAGGCTCTCCACGGTCGATATGGCGAGGGGAATCGTCAAGGAACAGAGCGAGGTGATGGGCTCCGGATCCATCTCCGTCTTTACCTTGGCCAGCAGCGGGGGGCTCGCCGTCCTCCTCTTTTTGGCCTCGGGGGTCCCGCTGACAGGGGGCTCCTTCGACTCTTCCACCAGCTGCATCGGTACCGCCTTGACGTTGGGGGAGATCTCCACTGTCACGGGACTCAGCAGGCAATTGAAGCCGTAGACTTCGGCGGCGCCAGGCTCCACCTCGATCACCTCGCAGTTGCTGGTGCTGCTGTTGGACGGGATCTTGCCGTCGATGTAGTAGTTGAGATTCTCTGAGATGTTGCTGGAGACGTCCATGAGATCGTCGGCCTCGCCCTCGCCCTCCTCGCCCTCCTCCTCCTCCAGGTCTGTGCCGGCCAGGTATGTGCCGGGGGCCTGTTGGGCCGGGCCCACGGGAGCCTGGGGCTCCTCCGGTTTTCTCCTGACCCCTTTGGGGATGAGGTGCCGCTCGTGGACCCTCCGCTGGTGCCTGCGCATGTTGGTGTGGGTGCCAAAGACCTTCCTGCAGTACTGGCACGGGTGCAATTCCTTGGGCTCCTTGCTCTCCCCCAAAGGCAGTGGAGGGGGCGGCGTTTTGGAAGTGTCTCTCTCGGCCTCCGGGGCGGGGGCCTCCTGCCTGGCCTTGGCTTCACTCTGGACACCCCGCTCGGCAGCCGCAGCGCTGGCCCCGGGCAGCCGGGTGGAAGCCGAGGGCGAGAGCAGCTTCCGTCTGGGCCCGGCCTCGTGGCGCCGCTCATGGCGCCGGCGGTTGATCTGCGTGCCGAAGGCCTTGCCGCAGTAGCGGCACTTGAAGGCGTGGCTGATGGCCGAGATGTGGATGTGCACGTGGCGCTCCAGGCCCTGCTTGGTGGTGAACTTCCTTTCGCAGTGCTGGCAGGGGAACATGGGTGCCCCCTGGCCGCTGGGCTCCCCCCTGGCCTTGGGGGCCCTCCCCAGTGGCTTTTCCTTGGGGGAGCTTTCGGCGGAGTCCTCGGAGAGGCTGCTCTGCTCCTCCACAGACTCCAGCCTGTCCCCACACCCCCACCCGGACTCCACCTCTGTATTTTCTTTTGCTAAGCTGTCCTCCTCCTCCTCCTCCTCCTCCTCCTCTTCCTCCATGGGCTCCTCCTCCTCCTCCTGCCCCTGCTCGGGATCCTCCTCTGAAGCTTCTGCTCCACCCAGGAGGACCTCCGGCTCATCCTCAGGCCTGGCGGGCGGCTCGCAGGCCACGCTGGAGATGAGCAGGCTGGGAAGCGCGTCGTGATTCACCATCTCTTGGATGACGGCGGCCTGGTCGAGGGGCAACACCGCCGAAACCATTGGGGCTTCGTCCTCCGGCTTCTGGCCTGAGAAATGGAGCGAAGATGGAAAGCCAATAAATGTTACAAATCACTTAAAATAAATACAACAAAGGCAAAAGCCCAGAACGCTCCCCCATGCATTGCCCCCAAAGTCTGGGGTGGGGGTGGGGATATGCTTTTGCAATCCACAAATACCGTATGCGGCTTGCCCCTTTAAAAGCAAAACCCACTCAATAAAATTATTCATTACAAAAAGCTCCAACTCCGTAAGAGCCTGCTTGCCTCCCCCCAATACGGCACCCAATGGCCCTGCCCCCTGCCCCCTTCTGAGCAGGTCCCTCTGTGGCCCCTTCCAACCCCGTGGGGCTAATTCTATGGCCAGGTCTGGGCTGGTTGGGCCGCGTTTTTCCCTTCTTTCACACCGCAAAGGACTTGGTGCTTTGCAAGCCTTCAGACGCCGACCCTGCCCACTTGTGTGCTCAGCGATTCTGCAACCCACCCACCCCACTTCAGCTCCCCTCCCCCCAAGAGCCCCTGGAGAAGAGTGGCAGACACCCCCCCTACCTTCCTTAGTCTCCCGCATGTCGAGGCCTTCCGAAGGAGCCTTCTGCTTCTTGTCCCCGGACTTCTTTCCTTTCTTCTTGGCCTCCTGGGTTTTTTTCTTCGCTAAGAAGGAAAAGTTTGATGCTTAAATGTAGCGCTTCTTTCTGGACGTTTCCCCCCCCACACACACACACATCGCCAAGCAACCAGATGTGGCCACGCTCGCTGCGGGCTAGTTTGCCAGGGCTGCCAAGACCTGCGGCGCAGGAGGCAGCCACCCACCCCCCGAAGGCTCCACTGGAGCTTTTTCAGTGCTTCACCTTTGGGAGGGCTGAGCACGGAGGGGGGGGTCTGCCTCTCCCAAACCCCGGGGCCCTGTGGCTCTCCTCCTTCAGAGCTCTTTCAGAAGCCCACCTCCCACAAGGCTTCGTGGGGCTCCTCGTGGCTCTTCACACGGAACCCTCTGGGGCCGCTCCCCCTCGGGCCCGGCTCTGCCAGGGGCCCAGACGCAGAGACCACGCGGAGGGCCGCCCAGCGCAGCGTGGCTCCCTCAAGGAACTCCCAGCAGTCCATCCAGGGTTCAACGCAAGGCGCAAGCCGAATCTCCCCCAGAGTCTCCAGAGCGTGGGGCAAGAGGGAGGCTCAACAGCTGCACCAGGAGGGGAGGAGGGAGGACCCGGCACCTGCAAGGGAGGACCGCCCCCCGCCCTCCAAGCAGCCGTTCTGGCATTCAGCACGGTGACCTTAATGTGGGTTTAACCCTCACCGCGTCGTCGATTTAGCCAGCAGCTGCTCTGCTTACTAAAAACAGCCAGAATGACAACTTGAGAGCAAATGTAATTTTAGATCCACTCGATCAGAGTCCAAGGAGCAACCAGAAGATCTCTCTCTCTCTCTGTCTCTCTCTCTCTCTCACACACACACACACACACACACACACACCCTAAGAACGTTGACTTCTCTGTTTCTCTGCTCTGAGGTTTTAGGAAAGTCCTTGCAAAAACAGCAGTTTCATTCTTTTTGCCTTCCCTGACTTGCTAATAAACTGTGTCCTCAACATTACGCCCCCCTCCCTCCTTCTTGCACTGCCCCATCAACGTGTGGCAATTTTTGCCCTCGGGATCCCCGGCATCCTGGCAGGGCAGCCTCTGAGCGCTAGGAAAAGCGTCTCTCTCGGAAGAAAGGCAGCAGAGGTTTTCTTGAGGACCGAGAGCATATCTGCTGGGATCAAGGAGGAGAGCCCGATGATTCACTGCCCAAAT